>NC_034613.1:61531711-61562157 GCF_900095145.1 Mus pahari
AGATACAGATACAGATGATACAGATACAGATACAGATACAGATACAGATACAGATACAGATACAGATACAGATACAGATACAGATACAGATGATACAGATACAGATACAGATACAGATACAGATGCAGATGCAGATACAGATACAGATACAGATACAGATACAGATACAGATACAGATACAGATACAGATACAGACAGAATGAATTAGGTTAAGTGCATACTAAAGAGAAAGGGCTCAGGATAAAGCAACTCTGTGCACACTTTGATATTGGACTTCTGGCCTCTAAAACTATGAGTCAATAGATATCTGTGCCTTGAACCACAGCTGTTTAAATGACCTAGTCTGCCTTATTTTGGAAAACCACTATAAAAAAAAAAAAAAACCTCCCCTCACTTTGCTCCTAGGAAGTAAAATTTATGGCTGTTTCAGAGGGACCTGAAGTTCTGAGGGGTAAAATATATACAGGCTCTATGGCAGCCACAGCAAGTCTGGAATTTAGTGTAGCCTAACTTCAAGTGTATGGATACAACTTGCCTAGCCTTGTTGAAACTATACCCCCAGATCACCCAATTTGGAAAATCTGCAGTCATTTTCAAGGTACATCCCTCTCTTGTTTCATTGTGGGCTTGGGGCCTTCCCTGAAGCATATCATTCCCACATTTTCCATGTGGCTACAATTTCTGAAAGATTCTTTTTGCTTTACACCCCTATCCCAAGCTGGGATGACTGACCATCCTGGATACAATGATGCACACATGTATGTATCAGAAACAGTCCACTTCCTAGCATTTCTTCTTACCACCTAAGCCAATTGCCATATGCATGAGTCTTTTTCCAGGGTAGTTGTTTGTCCAACAGTCTGTTTACTTGTTCCTGGGTCTATATACTATGCTTATTTCCCTGTATATTTCAAACATTCACAAGTTTCTCCCATCCATTTTTTTTCTACTCCCATCTTGAATATCATCTTGTCTAGACACTAGCTACTATCCTATATCCTTTCACCATTTTACAAATTCTCAAAAAAATTATCTATATAGATATAGGTATAGATATAGACACACATACACACACACACATACACACACACACAGATATATATATATATATATATATAAGAAATTATACTACCTAGTTACAGGATCATACTTCTAAACATAGATCAAATAATTGACAAAGATACCCAAAAGGACAGGCTATATAATTGTAGGAACTGGAATCCAGAAGGGAGTGATGGAGGTGGAGTCATGAACCTGGGAAACAGACTCCAGAGTCCAGCATGGAGATGCAGATTTACTGTATTGTACAGTAGGAAGTGTGTGGTTTTTTGGTTTTTTATTTTTTTAATACAGCCTTTGGCTCAATGGGGAATCTACGCAAGTGCTGGAGTAATTAACCATCCCACCTTCACTATGGGGAGGTATCAGGCTGCCAGCACCTGAGGGGACTTGCATAAAGATGGAGGGAGGAGCCAACACCCTATTCCCAGCCCTTTCTGAGGTTCCACTAGTTTGCTAGAATCCTCTATTTTGTGTCGCACGGTATGCCAGTGGACATGGGCACTCATATTATCAGAGCAGTATGGAAGACTCCCAAACCATCTACCAAGTTCCACCCAAGGTCTGCAGCACCTACATTACATTTATTTAAGTAGATTAGGAAGTTACAGATTTTATGTATTCATTTAATCATCCAACAAATATGTATCAAGTACTCACAGTATAGCAGATACTGTGTTAAGCACCAAAGCTGAAGTAACAAGCATGGATAAATATAGGCCTTGTGCTCACAGTTTTCCATAACTAAATGACAGGATCCACATGCCTTTATATCTTATCATAGCTACTAGAACTTCCACAGCACTTGCTCTTTCACTTAAACATACCATCCCCACTTTGTCAAGAGCTTAAACTAGATCTAATAGCACAGTACCCCTTCTGATAAGAATATTTTTCATATTTATTCTGGAACATTTATCATTTTAATTACTTCTAACTATATAATTCATTGACACTAAATGTATTCAGGATATACTGGTAACCATTACCAGTATATTTACCCAAAACTTTATCATTTCCAACAAAAACTCACTACATGTTAAATAGTAATTCACTTCCTTTCCTCTAGTCTGTGGTAATCTCTTATTTACTATCTGTATGCACCTTCCTGTAGTATGTACCATATGTAAGTGTAATAATATATTTGTCATCAGTATCTTGATTTACTCAATAAGCATAGAGTTTTCACTATCCAGGCAAGAAGAATTGGTACACAATATATGTAGATATAGATCACAATATATGTTACATATAGAGAAATTTGCATATATAGAGAAAAATTTCAGTCATAAAGAACAAAGCTATGTCATTAGCAGCAAGTGTTTAAAACACTGAGCCATTATCGCTCCAGTCCCAGAAGAATATAATTTTTTAAAAAGGAAATAGCAGGAAAAATATAAAGGAACGAATGTTCCCAATAGGAAGTATGAAATCCAGCATATGCATAATAAATATATGCCAATAAAATTACTTTTAAAATATATTTTGTCCCATTTATGGATGAACAATACTCCACTGTATGGATAAATTATATGTCATTCATTCATCTATCAACAAATGCTTGAATTGCTTATAGCTTTAGTGTGAGTAATATGCTAGGAACATGAATGTACAAATCTCGTTGAAAACTTGTTTTTGATTATTTTGGTTATATACTTGGAAGTGTACCTGTATGTATATGCAACAGCATGTCATTCTATATTCCCACAAGCATAATAGCAGTTATTTCCCTTTTTAAAAGCTATATCCGTTTGGGACTGGATTGATAATGGTTCAGTGTTTTTTGTTGTTGTTGTTGTTTTTTTAAACACTTTCTGGTCTTGTACAGCATCTGAATTTGGTTCCCAGCACTACAGCTATTGCTTCACATCTAGTGGTTCAGAACGACCTATAACTCCAGCTCCAGGGCATCTGACCTGTCTTCTGGCCTCTGTGGCCACGCACATGCATATATGCATATATGTACATTTATATATTATCTTTTTTTAAGAATTACGCCTGTAAAGTGCTACCTAACAACATTCTAAAAACATGAAAATCATACATGGACACATTCTTGTTGCAAAAAACTTAACCCCACAATGGTATCAGATAGCTAAGGTTTACAGACACTCATGTCTTAGATATGATTAGCTAAGTGCTTGCTGAGTTACAGTCTTTGATGAAAAGGATATATACATATACATATATGTATATATATGTACATATATACATACATATATACTCTTTTCACTAGCCTCACAATTATAGGAAATAGATTTTTGTTGTTGCTTTAAGAATGAAAAGTGTGAGACACAGTAATTACTCTCAAAAATGGAGGGAAAAAAATAATGCCAGAAGAAGAAGAAGAAGAAGGAGGAGGAGGAGGAGGAGGAGGAGGAGGAGGAGGAGGAGGATTATTTAAAAGATTGTTTTCCTGAGACTAGATAAGTAGTCATGGGGCTAGGGGAAAACCCAATACTAATATTGTGCTAAAGCTACATAGCAATAAAATAATTGACAATGACGTAATATATCAAAAGATAAGTTCAATGCCCAACCCTCATCTGATAAACTTCGTCTTTCAGCAGATGCTATTTAACACAGAGATCTATACCTGGAGAGTATGCAGAGAGTTGGAAATTTTGGATTACTCAACCCTAAATGGGATGCCCATATCAAATTCCTCACCTCAAGGCTCAGAGATCTATGTGCAAGAAGAGGAAGAAAGACTGTAAGAGCCTGAGGTGGTAGATCACTCTGGTTACTATGAGGAAACAGTATCATCCAGACACAATGAGACTGATACAGTATTAACTCACAGAGACTATGATAGCATGCACAAGATTCAAGCTAGACCGAATGCCAACATGGGAAAGAGGAAGGAGATACAAAGTCCCACCCCTAACCAAGCATCTATTTGTAACTGATAGCTGCTGGGAGAAGAAAAATCAGTTTTCTTCAGTGAAGAAAATGATTGTTCTCCCTTTTGAAGAAGACTCTAACCATATGAACATGGGAAGTGTAGCTTGATAAAAGATTGCCCTCTGCTGGCTGTGTTGGTCAAGGTTCTTCAGAAATAACATTTCAGGATAAACAGGAATAATCTATAAATGTATTTATATAATATATACATATTTGTTACATACATAAGTATGTACATTATATATCATAAAATATGCATATGCATTATTACTTGTGAAAG
The DNA here is from genome assembly GCF_900095145.1 of Mus pahari. Taxonomy (NCBI): domain Eukaryota; kingdom Metazoa; phylum Chordata; class Mammalia; order Rodentia; family Muridae; genus Mus; species Mus pahari. The sequence continues at coordinate 61,535,955 of NC_034613.1, forward strand.
TCTGGAAGCCTCAAATCCTGCAGGTTGAATTAGCAAGCTGAAGGTCCAGGAAAACTGATGTGTGGTCTCAGCCTCTAGGACAGCAGGCTCAAATCCCATGTCACAATTCAAATTCAAAGACAATTTTCCTGTTGTAGAAAATTAAAAGTTATAAACAAGGGACTGAGGAGATGGTTCACTAGACAAAGTGCTTGATGAGCAACCATGAGGACCTGAGTTCAAATTCCCAGGCATGGCGATGCAGGGCCTTAATCTCAGCACTCAGGACACAAAGACAAGGGTATCTCTGTGATTTCAAGGCCAGCCTGTTCTCCATTACAAGTTCCAAGCTACATAGTGAAACCATGTCTCTTCAAAATAAAATAAAATATCCAACTAACTGTAACCCTGAAATTCTCTGGCTAGCTGGTCAAAAGTGTAAGTGCAAGATCCAGTGAGTAAAAAAAAAATAATGTGAAAAGCAATTGACAAAGATATGCCAATGAAAATTTCTAGCCTGCAAACATACCCAGGTTGGCAATCACATCCGCACAAACACACATGTACACATAGATATATACCACACTGAAGTGGAAAAATTTTTGGTCTGGAAGGAAGGTTACTTTATTTATACAAAAATGGGTTTTAAAAATATAAAACTACAACACACGTACACACAAATTGTTAATCAATAATAAACAACAAAAATTACATCAAGAAACTACATAAGCCAAGCTGGAAAGAAAGAATGTATTACCAGTGCCAGGCAAGATATATTCCTATCCTGCTGAGGACACCCTGATCCAAAGAACATCACCTCTACCTATGGAACCTACCAGGTCTGACCCTGTCCCTTACTATCTTCTGCTTCAACCATATAGGATTCTTCATAGTTCCTCACTGTGCCAACCAAAGCTGCTGCTGCCTCAGGACCTTTGCACATGCTATCCTCTTGAGATAGGTACTTTTTCTACAAGTCTATGTAAGATTTTAGGCTTTTGCTTAAATGTCATCTTCTCTCCATCCCTTTTTAAAATCTTTGCATCTTCTTTTTTCTTTTTTTGAGCTGAGTTTCTGTCTTCTTCGCTAGAATACAAATACATGAGGCTTTGTGTTTTCATTGCAGGCCTGATATGGTTTGTATATGCTGGACCTGTTACAAGGTATGGCCTTGTAGGAGTAGGTTTGTCACTGTGGGCGTGGGCTATAAGACCCTCGTCCTAGCTGCCTGGAAGCCTGTATTCTGCTAACAGTCTTCAGATGAAAACGTAGAACTTTCAGCTCCTCCTCCACCATGCCTGCCTGGATGCTGCCATGTTCCCACCTTGATAACAATGGACTGAACCTCTAAACCTGTAAGCCAGCCCCAATTAAATGTTGGCCTTATAAGAGTTGCTGTGGTCATGGTGTCTGTTCACAGCAGTGAAACACTAATACACCTGGGTATGTTTGTTTGTATGTATGCGTGTGTGTACATGTGCATGAGTATATGTACATGTGTGGGGATGTGGAGCAGACACCTGCTTTTGATATTATCCATCCATCCAGGAATTCTGAGTAGGTATGAAGTCTTTGCTGAGTGAATGAAAAGATGAATTCATCCAAATAATAAGACAACATATTTACTAATGGGAAATACACATTAATTCACCTGATGATGTGGATCCTACTCAATAATTAATGTGGGGAAGGCTAAAGCTGAGAATGAATTGAAACTTTCAAAAAATGAAAATAGATCAGCAAAACACCTTTTAGTCGGTGTGGAAAAAAGGAAAGAGCAATTTCTTAAGAGGAAAATAAATCTTGTTGGTATTTTTCCTTCAGCAAGACCTTCACAGTAAAAATGTCAGAGAAGAGGGGAGGAAAATAGCAGAAAATTCATGCAAGGGACAAGACTGTTGGATGCCAAAGACACAAGCATCTAGACAAGTGGATAATCTCAAAAGCAGCTATCTGCTCCACATCCCCAAACATGTACACACATTCATGAATACACACATACATACAGATACAGGTGCACACATACATGCACACATATGACTGGAACACCCGTGCTGTAGGTTTACATACTTTAACCCATGTGTAATTCCAATTCTGAATCTTTTTGGGCTCCTGGAAATCTTTGAACAAATCTGACACAAACTGCCCACCTGTATGTACTCACAAACTGAGTATATGTCAGAAGATTAGGAACTTCCTCAGAGCAATTTGTGGGATCCTGGTGGCTATATAGCCTGAATTAGAAGCCCTTGTTCTAAAGGTATAACCATGTCTTGGTGTTACTATTGCTGTGATGAAACACCATGATCAAAGCAAATTAGGGAGGAAAGGGTTTATTTGGTTTGCACTTCCACATCACTGTTCGTCACTGATGGAATTCTGGACAGGAACTCACACAGGGCAGGAATCTGGAGGCAGAAGCTGATGCAGAAGTCATGAAGGGGTGCTGCTTACTGGATTGCTCGGCCTGCTTTCTTATAGAACCCAGGACCATCAGCCCAGAGACAGAACAACCCACAGAGAGCTGGGCTCTCCCAGCAATCACTAATTAAGAAAATGTCTTACAGGCCTGCCTACAACTAGATCTTATGGAGGGATTTTTTTTTTCTTTTCAATTGAGATTCCCTTCTCTCAGAAGACTTTAGCTTGTGTCAAGCTGACCTAAAACTAACCAGGACCCTTAACACTATTGATGATACTCTGCTATGCTTGCAGGCACAGGCATAACTGTCTCCTCAAAGGTTTCATCCAGCAGCTGATGGAAACAGATGCAGAGTACCACAGCCAAACATCAGGCAGAGCTTGGGGTGTCTTGACGAAGAGTGAGGGACAGAACTGAGGGAGCCAGAGGAGTTGAGAACAGGACAAGAAGATTAAAGAGTCAATTAACCTAGGCCCATGGAAGGCTCACAGAGACCGTACTACCAAAGAGCATGCAGTGGTCCCCACACATTTGTAGCAGATATGTAGCTTGGTCTTCATGTGGGTCCCCTAACAATTGGAGCAGGGGCTGTCTATGACTCTACTGCCTGCCATTGGATTCCCTTCCCCTAACTGGATAGTCTGGCTGGGCCTCAGTGGGAGAGGATGAGCTTAGGCTTACTGTTACTGGATGTTCCCAGGGTGGGGTGGTACCCAAGGGGCCCTCCCCTTCTCTGAGGAGAAGAGGAGGGGGTAATGGCAGAAGGATTTGTAAGGGTAGGACTGTGGTGGGGGGTTGTGACTGGGACACCAAGTGAGTAAGTAGATAAATTAATGGGAAAAAAACTAGCCAGGACAACCCCTTAATTGCAACACTGGGATTGTCAATGAAATTACTGACCTCTTTAGTGAAAGACTGAAAGAATACAACCAAATTCTTACTTTCTTAATTTGACAATATTTATTGAAATGATGACATGGGTAGGTCCTTTCTAAGCCCTTTAGATGTGTTGGTATTGGAGGAGGGCATGCAATTAGAGCTAAGGGGAGCTGTTCGAATGTCAGGTGTGCATGCGATGGCTCTCAGTCCCCACCCCTTATATGAAGCCTGATCTTGATGGGCTCTTACAAGTAGGCACAGGTGATCAGACAGCCCTATTGTACAATGTCATTTCCCTCTGTGTCCCAATGTCCTCTTTCTGTAAGCGAATCAGTAACGACAGATATGGGCCCATCCTTATGACCTCATCTTGAACACAGTCATAGAGACCTTAGGCACAATGAATGCAGTTACATTCTGTAGTACCAGGTATTATATATAACACCAGCACTGAGGGAGGCACAATTCAACCTGTAATAAAGGATAGTTGTCAGAAAAACAGTCATGGACAGCTAGAAAATTTTAATGAGTTAGTAAGCCCTTGCTTTACGACCCACAAACAGTTAATGAGGAAGTCTGACTACAGCTAGAGCATTGCACCAGGCACAGAGTGTGGCTGTGAAGAACTCAAAGACATAACCATGCCCTCCCTGGAGGGGTGTTCAGTGTAGCTGGGGAATCTTAGCAAACCATGTGTAGCTGGGAATCTTAGCAAGCCGAGAGCTGTGCAGCAGGTAAACAATTCTGACAGTAAAACTGTTGTTGTACCCCTTTAATTAGACTGAGTAGGGCACCCATCCAAATGAGCTATCCTTTCATGAGAACCCATGCCTGCTAGGTTTGTGTGGGTGTGTTGGGGGGTCCCCAGCCCCACCTCTCTCCCAGCAACCTATCATGTGCCAAGGCTGTTTGAGCAGCAAGAAGCTATTTAAATAGCCATTGCCTCCAGGCCTCTGTCCTGATCCTCCATCTAGTGGCAAGAATGTTTTTTGCAAGACAGCTGTCTTATATTAATTCTAGCTGGGAAATCTCCTCTCACCCACCCACACACACCCTCCCGCCCTCCTCAAAAAAAAAAAAAAAAAAAAAAAAAGTAGTTTTCCAGGAGAGAGCTCTAGAAAAATGAAAGATGTAGGTTTGGGACAAAGATAAGGATATTTCAATTGGGGAAATAGCAAAGATATTTTATATAGAGAGAAACAAGCCAACATAGGTTCTTAAAGGACAGAGAGTCTGAATTCAGGGAAACTGGCAAACTGGCAATGGGGAGTGATCCTCAGTAAGAGAGATGAGTAGACTGATCGGCTGTAGGGGAGATCTACACCCAATGTGCCCACCAGCTTTTTGACCATATGCTATGCAGGAGCCTGGCATTCATAAGTTCCCTTTGTTCTCATGGTACACTGATTTTCTAGATGTGCACAGCAAGGTTTGAAGTGCTAGGCCTCCAAGGCCATAGCTGCTGAGTAGAAAAGCTGCAATTTGAAGCAGATAGGACCAAAACTAGAGGTCACACTCCTTCACAGAGCAACATGAGAACAAGGTCTTGGGGAAAGACAAAAGAGAGACCAGGTAGGGAACAGTGTAACAATCTATATTTGGATTGACAGGTGGTTTCAGAAATTAAAAGGGGAGGGAGGTTGATGAAGTGCTTCTGTGGTATAGATGCTTGCCACAAAGTCTTATGACCTGAATTCAATTCCTGGGACCCACATGGTTTAAGGAGGTAACCCACTCAATGGTTGTCCTCTGAACACACAAGTGCTCTGGCACATGCAACCACATAAATAAAAGAAATGTAATGGTGGTTCACAACTCTCCTTTACACCAGTTCCAGGAGCTTTCACACCTTCTGGGGGTCCAAAACATACATATAGTGTACATATGTACATGGTGGCAAAACATATACACAAAATAAAAATAAAGATTTGTTAAGAAAAGAAACTAATAGATCAAAGCGACTTCTATTGGGTTAGTCTTAGTGGCAGCAGAGATGGTCAGAGCAAAGAACAGAAAGGAAAGATAAATGACATACAAAAAGTTCTGAGGAGACAAAAAGAAGGAGGCTTCCTTTCATATAGCTCAAAAGCTGACTATGATATTCTTAGCCATGAGGCCAGAGCTCTCCTAAGAGAGAGTTCAGTGGTAAAAAGTATTTGGGGCTCTTGAGGGGGAACCTGCATATTACTCCTTGTGGAGGACCCAAGTCCAAACTCCTGCACCCATGCTAGGTGCTGTACAATGGCTTTATATCTTCAGCTCCAGGAGATCTGAGGCCCTTTCTTGGCTTCTGCAGACATAGACACCTGCATGTATGGATATGCATGTGCATACACATGTATACATACACATACAAAGAAAAATAATATGTTGCAGAATGGCACAGTAGACTGGTAACATGGCTTCATGACTATAATCTGTGCAGATTGATTACTTCAACTACAATGGAAGGTGCAGGATACTCGAGCAAATTCCAGCATATGAAACAGTGAACAAGTCATGAAACTCATTGTGGCGAAGGTAACGACTTACTGCAAAATGTCAATCACAGTGGAGGACTTAGAAAGGGCATTTCCTGGATTAGGCAGTGGGGGTCAGGTAGGGGTGTGTGTCTTGACTTCAAAATCAACACCATCAGGGCAGCAAGCAATTCTGGCTAGACAGATGGATGCCTATTTGTATAGTAGGCTGAATACTGCATGTTTTCTGGGGACTAAGTAACTAAGTCACTACTACTATTAAAGTGTGGTTTTGATTTCATTACTTCCTTTAACCCTGCTGCCAAAATTCTAATATTTGAAAGGATACAAAAATGAAACCAAGTTGAACAGCTCTTGCCTACAGTGTAGTTAAAGCAGGAGCAGGCTCAAGAGAAGAACTGGAGGGGAACCCAAAATTCTTGTACTTGACACTGTTTGCAAGGTCAGCACATTCAGAAGCCATTAAACTTCAGGAAAGTTATTCCTAGTAGATGCCAGTGGACATGCTCAGGAACTTGTAGCCACGTGGTCAGTTCTAAACATACAGTCTAACTACTAGGCTTTCCAAAGAGGCATGTTTCCAAGCACATGTTCTCTTGTTACCTTAGCCACCATAGAAACAATAGCAAGATGAGGAAGACAAAAAGCAGAAGGTGCTCATGTGAGACTGAAGCAAAATAGTCTCCAAAGAATGTAAGACCTGGTAGAAGGTAAAAGTACCTCAAGATGGCCTAACGAAGCCAGTCTGCATTTCGCTCTCCTACAGTGTTTTGCTTATGTTTTGTGTCTTCCAAGGACTGCAATTCAACTACCTTACTCTTTAAACTGCTTTCTCAAATAGATTCTAAACTCAACACTAGTATGTCTTCACAAAAAGTCTCAACCATTGAAAAAACTCTTTCATGAATACTTACTATGTTGTTAAGCCCAACATGAATGGACCTCTTCTTTCCAAAACTTCTATGTGCTCCCTCCACATTCCCACTACATGCCTAAGATCACATCAATTAGTCATTACTGTCTTCAACTGAATCCCACTCAACAAAAATTTCTCTGCTACAGCCTCACATGGACTATCTTCTACATTCTCTCTCTCTTCTTCCCCACCACCCATCACTGTGTTCTGTCCTGAATGAACTGAACTCACCTTGGTTCCTTCAACTTCTGATCCCTTCCTACTTTATTAAATGTCTCTGGGTCCATTCTTCCCATCCTTTGCTACTGCTCCTAAACACACACACACACACACACACACACACACACACACACACACACACACACACACACACACAAATTGGCTGAACTTGTTCCTCCCCTGAGTGCCCAAGTCTCTGGTACAGTCATGCTAGAACCAGGCCCATCCCATCTATCACTCTGCCTCAGTTCTTTTTCTATCCCACATACAGTGCCCCTTGCCTGGCTCTACATGAACTGAACTTACACAGCTCCAGTCCTTCTTCTCACAGCTCCTTGGTTAGCCCCACCTCCCTGCTTGAATGACTCATCCTGTCTGTCTGTTTCCTGTACTGAGAATCACAGAATGGCTGCACTGCAGGACATGGTTACTTCCTTATATTTGCTTTTGTCACTAGAGATGATATGCAATCACCTCCATCAAGAGATTCTAAAGAGATTTATTATCAGAGTGGGAAACATTAAACAGTAGGAGAATGTTCTCAGGATAATTAGCTTGATTCCACTATTTTATAAAGTAGGCATATTTCAAAATATAATTGTGCATACACTAAATATAGAGAACTTTTACTTGCCCATTAAGAATAAATTGATTTTATGGGGCTATATACTTCACAGTAAAATGGGCTGAAGGGTCAGTCTTTCTCACCATTTATCTTTTATCCTCCTAAAAAAAATGCTGTCAAAAGATGCTGCCAATGACTTTGGGTACAATGATCATAAGTTGCATGGAATGAGATCATTCTGAAACATCTTATACTTGAATACCATAAAGCAAGGTTCTGTAGAGAAATTTTCATTTGACTGCACAAAATCTCCATTCAACAGTTCTGCTCATTGTATAAGGAATCCGAGACACTAAGAGAAGCAGCTTGCCCCAAATTTTCATCCAGGGACTAAGTGAACCCATGTTGTAACTGAAATCTGTGGTGCCTCTTGGCTTTTTGTCTCTCTGTGTTTTCCAAGGAGTAATCTCTCACTTATTCCAGTACACCTACATCTTCAAAACTGCCAATATATAAAGGTGTGCCCAGGAGCACAACTTTTAAACAGGCCCCCAACAGAAAATATAAAATGCCTTGGAAAGTTGAATATTAGATCAAGAGGAATTGCAGGCCTTTATTATTACACACACATACAGAGAGAGAGACAGAGACAGAGAGAGACAGACAGACACAGAGACAGAGGAAGAAAAAGAAACAGAGACAGAGACAAACAGACAAATGAGCCACAGAGACAGACAGAAGAGTATGGAGAGTTTACTCAGTGGTTAAGAGAACTTCTTGCCTTGCTGCTCTTGCATAAGACCTGGGTTCGATTTCCAGCCCCCAGCACCTACATGGTGACTCACAACTGTCCCTTACTCTAGTTATACAGAATTTTATACCCTCTTCTGACTAATGCAGGCACCAGGCACACACATAATGTGCATATATATATATATATATATACATGTTGACAAAATAATCATACACATAAAATATATATACCTAAAAAATTTTAAATATATGTACATATAACCCATTGATGATATGATTCAAACCAATCTGGTTGTGTGGAGTCTTGTTTTGTTTTGCTTCTTTGAGACAGGATCAGACTTTGTGATCCAAAAATGACCTGAAACTCATTATGCGGGCCCAGCATGCCTAAAAGTCACGGCAATCCTCCTGACTCATCCACTGGGATTACCATCTTAATCACCTGCCTGGCTCTTATTGTGGGGTTTTGTGTGTGTGTGTGTGTGTGTGTGTGTGTGTGTGTGTGTGTGTGTGTGTGTGTGTGTGTGTGTATAAGTAATCACTGTACATTTCCCATTTCCCTTCAGTTCTTCTTGTTCCCACCCTCACCCTGGATTAGATTTTAATGCCACATACTTGGGCTTCTCTCACAGGCAATTGTGTGCAGGCCCAGAGGGCACTTGTACAATGAGATACTATAAAACAAATAATCTCACAAGACCTGAATTATTACTTACTGCCCATTCCTCTCCATTTTGTCCAAGCAGAAATTACATATAAAATAAAACTATTTATGGCAGAAAAGTTACAAAGAATTATTACCTTTTTTTAATCCATAGGCCGATGACAAATTTTATATATGTACTAGGCTGTCCTCAACACAGTTGTTTACAAGGTGAACTCACAGTAAAAGCTAAAAATACTCATCCTTTAAAGAATGATAGCTTAAATTAAGAAAGGTTTTATTTTTTTAAAGACAAAACAAATACATTAACACACATCCAAATGCCACAGCAAGCACTCATTGGGTTTTGTAACAGAGAAAACTGTACTGTGGTGTCAAATGAAAACCAAAACCACTTTAAGAACAACCACTGCTTATGGTGACATGGATACATGGACAACTAAGAAGCCACTGCATGTTTTCAGTCGTGTGGATATGCATGAGCAAGTAATGGAAGGTGGGGTGGCCACAGTCATACTTTCAGACCCTTTCCCCCACTCTATGTGCTCTTGTTCTGCCCTGTTGATTTAGTCAGCAGGTAAATGTACAAAGAACTTAATATCAAAGAACACTTCCAAAAGTCAAAAATAGATTCAAGGTCATGGCTAAAGTTACCCCAGAGGTTGGGGGAGGGAGGCTTTTAAAAGCCATATTTCACAAAATGCCAGGCACTAATTCTAGTCACATGTGCTTGCAGTAGAAAAAGAAACACTGATCTTAATAGAGGCTGGTCTTCTTCATGATGCGCAGGAACTCTTGCTCATTGACCTCACCATCTCCATCTCGATCAGCTTCATCAATCATTTCCTGCACGGAGATAAGGGTTCATCTTAGATTAAGTCACAAACTAAATTGAAAGTGATTAGATAAGAAACTTCATCCAGGCAGTGGTGGCGCACGCCTTTAGTTCCAGCACTTGGGAGGCAGAGACAAGCGGATTTCTGAGTTCAAGGCCAGTGTGGTCTACAGAGTGAGTTCCAGGACAGCCAGGGCTATACAGAGAAACCCTGTCTTGAAAAAAGCCAAAAACAAACCAAAAGAAAAAAGAAGAAGAAGAAACTTCAAATAATGCTATGAGAAAAGATGACTATGGTCCATTTAATGTGAGTATGCCCCTTTCTATGAAAGTTACTTAAAAACCAAGTCTCAATAATTGTCATATGCATCCATTGAAAAGAAGCTGGAAAGTCACCCTGACCTGAAACCCAAACGAGGAAACTTCAATTGTACATGTGTATTATAGAAACAGGGTCCAAGGGTATGATTTATCACCACAGCTATGAGGGATACTAGCTTTCCTTCCAAGAAGGAAAATAGAGGAAATAGAACCCAGGAAAGCCATAGCCTTTTTCTCACCTGCAGTTCCTCATCTGTCAAGTTCTCACCCAGCTCCTTAGCCACACGTTTAAGATTCTTGAATGATATTTTCCCAGTCTCATCATCATCAAACAACTTGAAAGCTTTAAGGATTTCTTCTTTAGTGTCTTTCTCAGACTGGAGTAGAACACAAAAGTGATAGTTACTCATATTCAGCCACTCTGCTACTCCCTGGTCATCCTTTTGTCTCCAAAAACCTGACTTGAACAATGTTAGAAAGCCAGGTCCTCTGATTCATGGTGGCATGTATTCCCTTTCTACTTCCTATCCCATCATCTATTCCATAATCAAATCAGAACTTAGTAGAAAAAGATGCTTGTGTTTGGAAAAGTCAAGAAGTCCTAAAAAATAGACATGAGGACTTGTTGGGGGGTGGGGCAAAGTATCATGTGGCAAGGACAGGTTCCTATTGTAGCTGAACAGTCATATACTGTTTTCACAGATAGAAGACAAGAGCTTCTGGAGTGAGGGGGGGCTCATCTTTCTAACACCCAACACTGGATCTTGCCAGGTATCTATACTGTCCCTCCTGTGCTTTGTCTTGTACAGAACTCTGCCCAATTCTAATCCCAAGAAGGGAATTGTAGGAAAACTATCTTCTTAGATTAATTCCCTGGCCCTGGCCAACATTATCATAAGGTCCTGGTGATAGCTGTCATGATATATGTCCTTGGTCACAGGCAAACAAGTATGGTACATTGTAAAAAAAAAGAAAACGAACTTAGTAAAGTTAATATAAACTCAGGGGTTACATAGGAAATATAATTGTATATAAAATACTGTACAAAACAAGCAGACACTAGATTCATTTTTAAAATATAGAAGCAGTGAGTAGGGTTGTAATCAGGGAAAATACATTGCTATGGTAATAAAGGCAGAAGAGGAGAGAGGTATTTTTCACAATGGCCTTCAAAGAATTACCGGGGCCCTGAGTACTTGTAATACAGTAAAGTAGATTTTCTGAAAGCATTCAAACCTCAAATATTTCATGAAGGTTCTTGCCAGGAGGTACAGTTGGAGAAAGCCCCTAGGAAGAATAATCTAGGAACCAATCTTAAGTGTGAACCATTTGTCTGAAAATGTCACATTGATAACTGATTTATTGTAAGATAATTTAATTTTTAACAATAATAAATTTAAAAATAAAAATGACTAGCATTTGAAAATCTCTGTGTTAAAAGTTTTTACTGCTTGTGATTATCATGTAGCCACATGAAACAAGATAATGCTAATACCTTAAAGAAAGCCACATGAAACTTAGGGATCTTCTCAATTAAAAATACTATCTTCTCCCATGTGAATGGGATAGATTTTGTTGGATAAAGTTCTTTTTGTGTCTAGATTCTCATGATTCTACCATTAATGGTACAAAGTATGCTAATTATCTTAATTAACTTACCATTTTCTGAGTCATCACTGTCAAAAAGTCACTGAAGTTCATTTTTCCTGTTCCTTCTTTATCAATTTCACTTATCATTTTCTTGATTTCTTCTTTCTTGGGCTCAAAGCCCAGGGCCCTCATTGCCACCTACAATGAAAACAGAATCATCTAAATAGATACATAATGTAGAAACAAAAATGACTATTGAGGATATTAACCTAACACCTGATAAAATGATGAAAATGATTAGGGAACACTGTAATGCTGATTTAATTGATATTTGCAATCAACTTTATCAATTAGATCATTGTTTCAGGTAAAATATACACAGGGTACCCTTTTCTGTTACTTTTTACAGGAAGAAAGGAGAAGAACAATAACAGGTAAAAGATAAGCAATCAGGAAACACAAGGTAACAAAGAAAAGGATGTGTGCAGCTTACCTTCAGTTCTTTGATGTCTATAGTTCCAGTTCCATCGGCATCAAAGAGATCAAAAGCTTCCCGGATTTCCTGTTTCTGTTCTTCAGTAAGTTCAGGCTTAGGACTCATCCTTTTTCTCTGGGCACTGGATGCCATGGTTGTCTTCTTAAAATTAGAGGCCTTCACACATTATACAAACACAGAAGCACATTATTACAAGCCATAGTCCTTGTTTTATTTATGATAGCTCTAAACACACATATCTTTCTCATTTAGGCGTGCCATCGTTTGTAATGTACTTATGTCATTACATAAACTTCCATGGGCCAGTGAGATATCTTGCTGCCAAGCTTGATAGGTTAGTGTGAACCAGGACCCAGGCTTCAGTTTTCGTTATCAAAGATGGAAAGGGAAACGATGCTCACATGGTAAAAGAAGAGAACCAGCTCTTCCAAATTATTCTCTGACCTCCACACTCAGGCTACAATGTGCTTCTCCACCAAGGAATAATAAGTGTAAAAACTAAAATAAAATTAACCCCAACTCTAAAAGACAAATAACACAAACCTCTTTCTCTCACAAAATACTTTCTCTCAACTTAAAACTATTTTAACTTATATATGTCAGTTTTTACTAAGTTGTAAAAAAGAAAATTGGCAATAATGTGGTTATTTTCTAATATAACTGTAAATTTGTGTTAATGTGATGTCTCACATGACTAAATTCAACAATATTTCATTGGGGAGCCACCAAATAGAAGAGAGAGTTTTTGTTTTAAAATAGTATATTACCATTTTCCTCTTTGTTCTTGTATAGATCAACATAGAGCAAGTGAATATATGAATATGAATTTCTAGTGTTAACATAGCCTTCATGACAGGACATAACTCTGACCTCCACTGTCTTAAAGTTCATACTACAGAAAGTTCATGCAATTGTACCATTAATCGATGTGTCACTTTAGGAAATTCAATTTAAGTCATTTTTAAATATAAAAAGCATCATCAAAAGCTCTTTGAGAAATCAATTACAGATATGGATGATCAATTGTATATGATTTCGGGATTCTCAGTTCTAGAAATGTACTTAAAACATCTACTTGTGGTGCTGGTTCCCACGAATTCTGCTCCTCCAATTACTTATGCCTAAATTTGGCTAAATATAAACTTATTAAGATAAATATTATGCCGGTACAAAGCGATAAAAATCAAACCATTTGCACCTGCGTGCTTTCTCACAGCATCTCCTGAAAGCATTTGCGACCATCAGAATACAGCCTCTTAGCACCATGCATAAACTTAACTGGGTGGCCTTGGCCAGAAGGCCTGAGTTTGACTGAGGCGGAAGTCTAAGGGAAGCAATAGAATGGTCACCCTGTTGTTTCCTGAAAGCCAGCTGAGGTCCAGAGGCAGTTTGGTTGGGGTTGGCTATGGGTGACTGGGGCGGGGAAGGGGTAATGGGAAAGAGCAGGCGAGACAAGCAGCTGGCGGCTGTACTTTCTCTTCTACCCTTCCGGCACACAGCTCCAAGGAAGAACTAGTGCGTCAACGCCAAGAACCGTGCAAGAAAGGTTGCAAGGGTGCACCGAGGCCTAGGAAAGGACCGGGGACGCCGCGTGGGGTCCACCGAATCCCTAGCACTTACCATCACCCAACGGACTCTGCCACCGGTTGTTAAGGCAACGGCGTACTCGCAGCCCCAGCCGCGTTCCCACTGCTCCGCGCGCGCACAGCCAGCTTTCCATTGGTTTGGGAACGAAGAGGTGGGGCTAACCTGGCAAAGCCTGCCCAAGAGCAAGAGGGCGGTGCGTGGCAGCCAAACACTAGCCTCATTGGGCAAAATTGTGCTGTGAGCGTCAATTGGCTGCGCCAGAGCCACGCTAGACCAATCAACATTATGAAGGAAGCTCTGCTGATTGTGGGCTCATATCTTATCAGTAGAAAAGCGTGGCGGGTGTTCCGCTGGAGTTCTCTGGTTGCGGGTTGCTTGCAAGCTGAGGTCGATCATTTGAGTGTCTAAACCGGTAAGAGTTGCGGGCTTGCCCTTAGAGGCTGCTGCGTGTGGGTGACAGAGCTGGGAGGAAGTGCGAGGGAATGGGTAGGACCCATTTTAAAACCGAGTTGGGGGACACAGAACATCTGAGGGGGCCAGCAAAGATATGACCTAATGGTTTGGAGGGGTGACTGTGCCAGGAGAAGCTGAGACCTCGAAAGTGGAGTGGGCAAGCTGAGTATTGTGTCAGTGGTTCACAGGGCTGGGGCTTAGAAACCCAATCCATTGTGAGGCTTTGTCTTGACATTAGCTCTACACGAGTCACTTTAGCTCTCAGGGGAATGAGCTGGGGACTTTGGATCTTCAAAACTCATCAAAATGTGTCCTGTTAGATGCACAGACACTCAAGTCACATGGGAAGGAGCATTCCTGAATGAGACTCCCTTGAAAGCAAAGCCACAGGAGTTTTGGAAGTATGGAATGTAAAGAGAATTAAAGGGCAAAGTACACAAGGGGTTGGGGTTACCTGGAGCTTTGCCAGGAGTAATGAAGGTCCAGGGTCAAACACAGATTCTATGTTCTATGTCCCTCAAAGCAAAGAAAATCAGTTTAGGGACATTAAGGGCACAGCATCAGTCTCTCAAACTGAGAAAGGCCTGAGACTTAACAGCTCCCCATAAATGTAAAATAGGCCCTTTGCCCTCTTTCCTTTAAGCCATGAACCAGATTCAAAACTTTTGTGTCCTATTTGACTCCTTTGTTCCCTGCAGCAACAATCCCCCATATCCAGCCTCTGAGTTCTCACAGTTCTGTCCTTGAAATGTTATCTGTTCTCTCTGTTCCTCCTCAGCCCTTCCTCAGCAGTATGAGCTGGAGTTCTTACCATAGTCTGTAAAGCGTGCCATGAAACTCCTCCTTCTCCTATCGTACCTACACTGTTCTCCCTCTGGCTCACATTCACCCAGGGCACTATTTTTGTGGCTGATACATTCCTGCACTGACCTTACCCAGTCCCATGAACTTTTTTTTTTAATTTTATAGTATTTTGATTAATTGAGAAAATTTCACAGATAGATATAATTTTTTGTTTTGAGATAGGGTCTCACTATGCAATTCCAGCTGACCTAGCACTCACTATGTAAACCAGGATGCCCTCAAACTTCACAGAGATCTATCTGCCATTGCCTCCTGAGTGCTTAGATTAAAGGTATGCACCAGCAAGCCTAGTATTGGTCTTCAGCTATTGTCACCTCTGTAAGGTTACTATAATCACTCTTTACTTTGTACCCAGCCCCTCATATTGCTCCATATTTTTATAGTAGCACTTGTCACCTCCTAAGCCACTGTAAAGATAAGCTTTTTTCTTTGTTGCCTCCACTAGAGGGTAGGCACATGAGGACAGGAATCATATTTGTTCACCAGTACCTGGAAAAGGAAACACTACATGTTAGGTGTTCAGTGAACCTTGGCCTATCAGCACAATCTACCCTCAGATAAGGAACTCAGGGTAGCCACAGTCTAGCTTCACACTCTGTTCCTTTACAGAGAGCTCACACTCCTACTCAGAAAATGAGGGGCACTTTTATCTTTGTGGGGTTTGAAACACATTATCCTTTCCTTTTGTCTTCAGCAATCAGTGGTCACAAACAGTCCCTACCTTCTTGTATTTTTCACAGTGTATGATGTGGTGGTACATCTTGGCTTTTAATGGATTCAAAGTCCCACCATTCTAAATAGAACAGACTTGAAGCTTCTGGCATGACAGTCACAGCTCACTAGTCCCTAGGACTTTGCTCTTTGAGCACCACTTTTCACTAGTTCAGAGCAATTCTGTTTTTCTCTGTAAGTGCGTGATCAAATATATGTACCAGAAAATGCAACATTTTGACCATTTTTGTATTGTCTTCCTATTGTAGAGCAACTGATACCAACTCTGCTCTGATATTTTCATTCTGCATTAGCAGCCCTTCCTCATTCTACCACTGACAACTACTACCAAAAACCATCTACTCTCAGTTTCTGTGAGTTTAAGTACCTCGTGGTAATGGAATCAGACGGTGCTTATTCTTTTGTGCCTGTCTCATTTCATTTAGCATGATATCCTCAGAATATATTCAGTTTGTTACATGTATTAGAATTTTGTTCCTCTTTATATTTGTATAATATCCTGCTGTATGATTTAAATAGACCACATTTTATCAGCTCATGCATCACTGGAAATTTAGGATACTTTTACCTTTTGGCTACAGTAACAATGCTTCTGTGAAGACAGATACAGGAAAATCAACTCCAGATCCTTGCACACAATTTAGGAGGTTTATCCTCTCAAATGAAACTGCTGAATCACATAGCAATTCTGTTTAATTCTGTAAGGAACTGCCAAATTTCTACAGCAAATAAACTATTTTCTATTACCATTAGCTTCACATAAGTATTCCAGTTTCTCCATGACCTTACTAACACTTATTTTCTTTTTCTGACTTCTGATAGTAGCTCTCCTAATGGATGTGAGATGGTATCAACTGAGATTTTAATTAGTGTTTCTCTAGCGATTGTTAACATTTAGTCAATTTCATGTGCTTGCTTGCTGTTTAAGTGTATCTTCTCTGTTCATTCAGAGCCATTCCTGATATGCATTTAAACCTAACTATAGAATGTCCACTGCATTTCAGACATCTGGCAGGAGAAATAGGATGCCAGTGGCATTTGACTCACTGTCAGATTAATTCTGATATCCCAGGACCTACATACACAGCAGATAAGCGTATAATTTGAGATAGTATAGGTTTAGTTTTGAGAAGAGGGCGGTGTGCTAAGACCTGTGTGATCATCATTTGAGCACGGCAACGATACTAGGATCTTTTATCTTTTATTTTTTATTTTTTATTTTTTTATAATCCTTACATAACCTCCCTCAAGCTAGCCCAGTTTGGGCCCATATTTCTTCCTACATCTTATATGAAACTTTGAGTACTGGGATGATTATATTTTCTGCATTTTACTTAAGAACCGGGTAAAATATGTTACAGTTTTGTAGCTTGGTGTTCTTGTGAGACTCCTAACAGGGGGAACGGGAGCTATCTCTGACTCTGTTGCCTGTCTCTGGGACCCTTTCCCCTAACTGGGCTGCCTTGTCCACTCTCAATAGGAGATGTGCCTATTCATACCACAACTTGATATGCCATAGCTGGTTGATAACTATGGGAGGCCTACACTTTTCTGAAGAGAAATGGAGGAAGAATGGATGGGGGAAGAGGACAAGGGGAAGTGGGGGGAAGGGGGAGACTTGGCAGAGAGAAGAGAGGGGTAACAGTGGTCAGATGTAAAAATAAATGAGTAAATAAACAGCTTTTAAAAAAGAACTAAGTAGAACACCTTAGAGATGAATTGTGCTTTACCGAGAATGAGGTGGGAAGGGATCAAAGCCAGGGCACTGGGCATGTTAAGCAGCCTGTATCAAGTGTATGCAGTGTGTCCTCAGGTAAGCTGGATTTCAGAAGTGGACCATTGGGAGGTATGATACAAACGGCTTTTAACTGGGTGTTCAATAGGTATTTGGCACTATGCTCTAAGGGCTTTGTCTTTAATTCTCACTGTAATCTTATAAGGCTATTTGCTTTATAAATGAAGAAACAGGTTCAGTTCCTTTTAATGACTCTCAAGAGAGCTTCCCAGTCAGAAGTAGAACTGAGATTTGAACCTAGGCACAGGCTCTGGGTTTATTATTTATAGCTTTGAAAAGTGAAGGGGTATGTGCTTTGGCAGTGTAGGTGAACAGAGCATCCTCCAGGGATGGACTTGATTAGTAAGCTTGCATTCATCTCTTAGGTCTGTGTCATGCCTGACCATACACATCATGACTTAAAACAGCAGGGCTCCAAACCTGTAGGAAGCATTCTGTCCCTGAAGCTACTACAGTGGGATCCCACAAGCAGGCAGGTGGAGACCATCACAGCTACACAACCCAGACCCCTGCTAGACAGGTTAATAATGGCGTTGACAGGGTTGCAAGGTAGACAGGAGAATCCCCTTGCCTCCATTGATGCATCTGCCTTCTCATTTGCTAATGCTCCCTTGAGGATCTGAAAAAATATGCAAAGTGAACAGTAGACATTTGTGATTTATAACACACCAGCTTAAGAACAAAGTCATCTGCTCAGTGAAGCTTCTAGATAGGTGTCACTAGATACATGAGGAAGAGCAGTATAGACTCTTCATGTATAAATACTTGATGCAGCCCTGAGACCAGCAAGCCCATGAGTGCCTGCTCTATGCTAGGCTCTATCTTGCATGCCTATAATTAAGCAGCAAGCAAGCCAAATCAGACTGTTTGCAAGACTGGCACAAGGTGCCCTGATCCTTGCTCTCCAACATCTTCTGTCCTGCTATATGCAAAGCCATATATGAGTCCAGTCACTGCCACCTAGGTTTCAGGTGAGTAGATGTCAGTTACAAGTGTTCAGGGCAGTGAGCAATAAAGACAGGAATGGAGTAGGCATGGAACTGCAGGTTAACTATCCATATTGATTAGATGTATGGACAGAGACTCAGAAAAAGGCAAGTTCTAAAATATACTGAACTGATGGATTGGGGATTTTTCTTATTACTGTGAGAAAATAACTGAAGAAAAGCAACCCATGGAAGGCAGGAGTTTAGTGTTGTGCAAGAGTACAGTCCGTCATGGCAAGGTAGTCATGACAGCAGGAATGTGAGGTGGCAGGTCACACGGCATCTGCAGTCAGGAAGCAGAGGGAGATGAATGCTGGTGCTTAGCTTGCTTTCTCGTTTTTTATTTAAAATATAAGATTCCTAAGTTTCATTTAATGTGTATAAGTGTTTTGTCTACATTGTATATATGTATACCATGTGTGTATAGCATGCCTAGTGCTCACAGAGATAAGAAGAGGGTATCAGATCCCCAGGCACTGAAGTTAAGGACAGTTATAAGCCACCATGTGGGTGCTGGGAACCAAATACAGTTCCTCTGCAAGAGCAGCAACTGCCCTTAACCACTGAGCCACCTCTCCATTGCTTTCTCATTTTTTATTGAGTCCAGGTTCCCAGCCCGTGGAATAGCACTACCCATGTTCAGTGTAAGTCTTTGTATCTCAGTTAAACTTCTCTGGAAATGCTCTCACAGACATGTCTCAGAGTCTCCTAGAAATCATGTCAGTTTAACAAGAGGAATAGTTATAACTGATATTTTCTATTATGAATTCAGAAAATCTCCCTATAGGTGACCTATTAAACATTGAGGGTTGTAATATCTGTTTCAAGAATGTTTGAGCCATTGATATGCCCACAAAAAATTAATACACTCTTCAAATTAAGTCCCATAGAGACATATGATGGCACCCATTGTTTGAAAGTGTCAGGCTGTGGAAATTGAATTGAAGCCATCACAAGACCTAGTCAGTACTGGGTGCCTGTCACTTCTTTCCCCAGTGACATTCTTTGCATCTTCTTTCATGGGTAGGCTCTTTCATTTCTGGTACAGTTTTCCATTTACAATTACTATATCAGAAACACCTACACATACAAAATAATACCATAATTTTTTAATTTGCGTTTGCTACTGTGTATTGTGGGTAAAGGAAAAGGGGAATGCATGATGAGGCCTTCACCAGGACTGCATTTTTCTGTTTAGTAGCATCATTGCACTTGATTACTTTGTCTCCCACTGTAAAGTTCTTGGTCCCCATCATTTTCCAACCACTACCCAAAGGCTTTTGCTATGACTAGTAAAGGAGGTTATTCCTGTCCTGCCTCTAATCCAAGTGCATTTTAAGTTAGAGACTAGTCATACACTCTCTAGCACAGGACAGTTTGGCTGGTAATGTATAATAGCTATGGCTTAGCTATTTATGAATGAGTATATAGAATGGCTAAAGGGGCTTTGCTTCACATACTGTTAATGTCTTTCTCTAATTATGTCTTTAGGAAGAAGAGTTGGTTGCAAACAAAACCATACTTTGAGCCATAATGGAACAAGCTGTTCGTGGTGAATCAAAGAGAAGCCAGGTCACAGGAACACATTTGACAAATGACATTTCCAAAGTAGGTACTAACATTAAAAAAGTAGGGGAAAGTCAAACTATTAATATTTACCTCTGCAGTTTTAAATTTATTTATTCTTTTCTCATATATTACATCTTAACTATAGTTTCTCCTCCATCCATTCCTCTGAGTCCTTCCTCACCCCCTCCCATCTCCTCAGATCCACTGCTCCTCTATTTCCCTTCAAAAACAACAGCCCTCCAAGGAATATCAATGGAGCATGATAGCCTAACAAGCTGCAATAAGACTGGGCACAAACCTATCAGGCTTTATCTGTACATTTTAAAATGTACTTAAAACCATTTGTTCAGTAAGTGTTGGTTGGTTATAATTTTGTGTATATATACCTTGATTTAAAGTTACTTATTGCTTAATTTACTTATACCTTGATTTAAAGTTACTTATTGCTGTGTACCCAACAAAAATCAGAAAGCAAGAGTTTAAAAAGACAATAATTAGAGCGGAAGCATGACTCAGTGGTTAACAGCACCAGCTGTTCTTCAGAGAACCTGTGTGCAGTCCCCACATGGCGACTTACAACCACCTGTAACTCCAGTCCTAGGGGATCCCCCTCTCCTCCCTTCTGAGGATACTGACTCTGGTTCAGGTTAGGAGATTTTACACTGGTCTTCCCTGGGCTTGTTCATGTAGCTGCAACCATGCAGGCACCTCTAGCATGCATGTTTACTCGTGGACTAATGCACTGATGGTAGTGAGTGTTGGCTGTCAGCTAGACACATTGGCTTGTCTTCATATGACCTCTAGTATGTTAGCTTAGACTTCTTAGTGGAATGGTAGAAGCCTTCCCAGATGGTGGCAGTAGCCCCTAAGATGTAGTATCATGTGTCTCAGAAGATACTTGAAGGAATTATTGCCCCATCATTCTCAAGTGTTCTAAAGGTTCTTCACCATGTGTCTTCAAGTTTACTGTTATGTTGTTCACTCTTGATAAACATCACATTTCCAAATTGTGTCTATCAAACATTAGTAAATTGGATATTCTCCAAGATAATGCCAGGCCTCCAAATCACTCTAGTTGCAGTGTAGAGTTCAAATACGTTTTCATTTGGGCACCTTTGATTGAAGCCCTGTACTAGCTCTCTACCCTTTTTGTATAAACCAAGATTTTATTGTTAACAGCAACCTTAAAAAATCATAACAAACTGCTAGTATCATCAGGTTTGAACCTTCTTTAAATGCTTTGGAATATGTTCTGTTTTCCAGTAGGTGACTTTCTAAGAAATAAATGCCTAAATTTAAGCTAGTAAGGAAGAATATTTTTTAATCTTATATGCATAGACTACATAGAACTACTCTAAAAAGAAAATCAACCTGCTGAAGAAAAAGTAAAACTAGAAAGAAAAGAAAACTCAGAAGCCCCAGCCATGCTATTACAATCTAATTTAATTCTTTTGTGGTGCTGGGAATCAAACATGTAGCTTTATAGATGTGCTCTATCACTGAACTATACACCCTACTCCAAGCTCATTCCTCTCCTTTTCTTAGCACTATCATCTCTAAGGTGTTCATTTTTTCCATTTGGTCCATCCTGGAGTCTTACTACCTGAAATTTTATTTTTATCAGTACTTACTCTGCTTTGATCTGGTATAGCCACCAAAAGTTAATGATTATTTCACCTGGTCTCTTCTAGCCACTTAGTCTTAGACATATATGATTGAGTATATTAATAAGCCTTTATATGTTCCACATCTCTGGGCAGAGTCTAGTTTGATTCCCATCACTATAAAACTCTACTGACCAGCAGTTGTTCCAAGCAGTATTAGTACAATATGTCTGTAGGCTCAAGGCCATCCTGGTCTACATAAAGAATTCCAGGACAGCTAAGTATATATAGAGAGACAGACCCTGATTTGATACATACATACATACATACATACATATTATAAAACCAGGAAATGAAATTTCCCTGAAGGACACAATAGTAAAATTATGAGGTTATTTATTTGTCTGATTGATTGGTTTGGTTTGGTTTGTGTGTGTGTATATATATGTATGTGCATGCCTGTATTTGTGTGGTTCATGCAAGTGATTGTACTGGTGTGCACACCCATATGTTTATACAAAGAAGCTAGAAGAAGACATTGGATGTCATTATTGTACTCCGCTTTATTTCTTTAAGACAGAGTCTCTCACATTATTTTCCCATTGCTGTGATAAAATACCATGACATTGGCACTTCATAGAGAAAAGGGTTTATTTAGGCTTATGATTCCAGAGGGATAAGGTTCCATCATCATCACTGCATAGATGCTTGGCAGTAAGCAACTATAGTGACTAGAGTAACAAGCTACGAGCTCACATCTTGAACTATAAACATGAAACCAATAGAGAGAACACTAGGAATAACAGGAAACTTTGAAACTCCAAAGCCCCCAGTGACATACTTCCAGCAAAGCCATAGCTCCTAAACCTATCCAAACAGCATCACTAGCTGGGACCAAAGTAATCACATGCCCAATATAGTATATGCCTCTACTATATTCTATAAACTAGAAGATTGCTGTTTAGCCTAATATAGCTGGTCAGCAAGCTCTCAGGATTCACCGGGCTCTGCTCCTTAAATCTGGGTTATAAGCATGTGCAGCCATGCCTGGCTTTTTACATTGATGTTGGGGATTTGGACTCATGTCATACATTTGCACAGCAAGCATTCTTAACCACTAAGTCATTTCATCAGCCCCTAAGTTGTTTTATCTAAAAATAATTATTAGACTATGAGCCATAGAGAATCCCTGAAACTATAAGCACTAGAGAACACCAGCAGGAGCTCTGAGGACTGGCTAGACTTCTAATAAACCAAGAAAAACCAGTGTGGCTCTAAGTGCTCACAGTGTAGCTGAGGTAGAAATAGATGGAAGGAACGGGCTGCCAGAGAGGCGATTGATAGACAGTGATGAGGCTGATCGTGTCTACAGAGTATACAGAGCTATTTCAGGATGAACACCCAGATTAAGACAGAGGTAAATCTGCAGAAGGTACCTGGCTTTGACAAGCCCTGAATGTGCCATATAGCTTAATTATATCAGTGCATGTGTCTGTCATTGCAGTGGCTTGTGACAGGTAAGCCTGACTTTCACCACTTTAGTCCTCATACCTCTTGTCCTCTTGCCATTCTTCTCTTTCTGCAGGCCAAGAAGTGTACAGTGATTGGAGGCTCTGGGTTCCTGGGGCAGCACATGGTGGAGCAGTTGCTGGCGCGAGGCTATGCTGTCAATGTATTTGATATCCACCAAGGCTTTGATAACCCCGAGGTGCAGTTCTTTATAGGCGACCTTTGCAGCCAACAGGTAAGGGACCCACTCAGCCTCACTGGTCTCTCACAGGACCCCAACGGGAAATCAAGTGCTCAGAGACCAGGATAACTGTAGCTTAAAAAATTGTATTTTGAAAAATGTAAAAGTTATAGGAAATAATTTCACATACCATGTTGTCATTAATCAGAATAAGCAACAGTTGTCTGTGTCACAGGGATTTTGTTGTGTCCTAGGAACAAGAGAGCAGCCCTGGGCCAGTGAGCAGACAAGGATCTGTGCCAAGCAAACTTTACCAAAACATTTCATTAAACATATTATAGGTTGCAACATGCCAACTGCTGCCCTTGAGTATGCAGTTGGTAGGCCATATGGTATTTATTCCTTTTAATTGAGATAGTTAACATGCTATAACATTCATATTTAAAATATATTTTATTATTTTGTTATGTATATATGTCTGTGTTGATATGCACATGTGAGTGCAGGTGTCTGCAGAAGCCAGAGATGTTAGATACCCCCAGCCTCCCCAATCAGAGCCAGAGTTAGAGATAGTTGTAAACCATCTGATATGAGTACTAGGACTTAACTCAGATCCTCTGGAAAAGCAGTGCATGTTCCAGCAGTGCTGTGCCACCTCTCCAGTCCTGAACTTCACATTTTTGAAATGTACTCTGAAATAATTTTCAGCAGCTCTTCACTTCCGAAGGAGATCCCGTACCTCTTCAGTTCCCACTCTCCCCACAGCACCACTCTCCCACTTTCAGTTGTTCTGAAAATGTCCTTTAACACTATGCTTTCAAGTTCCATCCATGTTGTATTAAGTATTTATATTTTGAATCATTGTAGATATTGCCAAGTCTCTCAGCAAAGCTCTTGGGTGTGTTTATGGTGACCATCCACAGCCACCCCTTTCCCTTCCCAAGTGACTTGCTTCTTTCCACAATGGTTTTAGCTCCTTGTTGAAGGTGGCCCCATCAACATTTCTGGTAAAATTGTACTACAGTGGGACCGACTCTGGGCATTTTACTGTCACTCTCTGTACTGTATCCTCACCAGCTTTGGCTCCATAGCCCGTTTGTTTTCCTGTATAACTTTCATCTCCCAAACCCAGTCTCTTCTTGTCACTTGTCAGCTAGGGTTCTTCAGAAAAACAATCCACAGTGGGAAGGAGAGGAGCAGTGCACAGGGCAGGAAGGAGACAATAACTGAGATCAAATTCAAAGAATGAGTTTTTGTGATTGTGGGNGGGGGGGGGGGGAGAGCATTAAGTTAGCAGGACAGACAGAAAACTTGGGCAGAACTGATAGGATGCCCTGATTAGGACCCCCGCCTCTTATAGAAACCTGTTTTGTTCTTAAGGTCTTCTTCACCAAGAGTTTCAAGGATAGTATTCTTTTGTCTGAACCAGCTGATTATTAATATTCCCTCACAGCCAGTTCTAGATGCAGTCACTAGGGAATAGATATGATATGGACCAGGTGATTCACCAGAATCTCCTTCATGTTATAGTCCCAGCACTGATAAAACCATCTGTCTTTTGCTTCTGCTTCTCTGGGTAGTGAGTAAATTCTGACTGTTCCTTGCTTTTATCATAGCTCTCAATCTCCCCTAGTGCCATCTAGCCTCACAGTCACAAGCCTACACATGCCTCCATCTAATTCCAAAGGAACTTTCCCAACACAGCATGTTCTTTAGTCACAATCAGCCTCTCAAATACAAGCAAGAAGCATTAACCAGGGCAGGAGTTTGCCAGACAAATGTTCTAAAAGGTCAGAGGACTAAGGCAAAACTCTATGAGTAAATCCTGAATTCTAAACTAAGCAAAGAAAGGTGGGTTGATGCTGTTAAAGACCATGTCAAGGGAACACTTCAAAATGATCCTTTTGCCTCAGCCTCCTAGTGATGGAACTATAGGCACCTACCTATGTCAGCTGAAGAAGCCCTCTCATTGCACTCTCTTTAGCTCCTGGTTCTACTTTTCAGACAGCCAGATGGAAAAAGATGCTTACCAACTGAAAGGGGATAGGGAGAGCAAAGTAATTCCAAATCTATGGTATTTTTTGAGATTTTATTTATTTTTATTTTATGTCTTTTGTCTGCATATGTGTCTCTGTGACACATATATACTGCACCTACAGAGGCAAGAAGGAGGTGTCTGATCTTATGGAACTTGAGTTACAGACAGATGTGAGTAAGTATGTGGCTGCTCAGGATCAATTGCAGGTCCTCCAGAAGAGCAACCATGGCTCTTAAAGCCATCTCTCCAACTCCATATCCTACTTTTTAACGAGTTGTTCCCCCCACCCCCAACTTGTGGTGGCTTTTGTAGCTTTTGTAATTCGGATTGTTGTTCTTTGTAAGCCATGTGGCTTTTCCACTCATGGCTTTAGGATTTTTTTTTTTTTAAATATCCAGGCTTCAGTTTTGGTCTTTTGCTATCTTAGCCTATGTCCTGTGTTCCTTCTTTTTCTTTATACTATTACATAGATTCTTTCCTTTATATAACTTCTCATGGCCATGTCATCTTTACCCTCATGTTATTTTCTGTGTGCATGAAGGTGTGGCCAGATAGACATTCTTGTGTAGGCCAGAAGTTGACATCAGGTCTCTTTAGTCACTTTCCATCTCATTTTGAGACAGGATCACTAAACCTAGATGTCTTAGTCAGGGTTTCTATTCCTGCACAACATCATGACCAAGAAGCAAGTTGGGGAGGAAAGGGTTTATTCAGCTTACATTTCCATACTGCTGTTCATCACCAAGGAAGTCAGGACTGGAACTCA
>NC_034613.1:61562577-61656165 GCF_900095145.1 Mus pahari
TCTGCCTCCTGAGTGCTGGGATTAAAGGCGTGCGCCACCACTGCCCAGCACAAAGCTTGATTTTTGTTTGTTTTTTGGTTTTGTTTTTAACATAAGTCCTGGAGATTTTCAACTGCCACCTTCTCAGCATGTCTGTCTCCTGCCCTCCCCCCCCCCGAATTATTTTCAAGACACTCTTCAACATATCAGTCTATCTATAAACATTTCAGGATTTGTCTCTAAAACATAAAAATTATTTTTAATAAAAATATTACACAATATTCTCTCAGATGCACCATAAATAGTTCCTTAGTGTATAATTGTTTCCCCCAAATAAAGAGTTAAACACAAATAAAGATTTGACTGTGTATTTGATACATATGTCAGTCTCTTAGTTCCCAAGATGTCTTAGTATGTGTGTTAACTTAGTGGTGTTTAGCTTGTTCATTATCAGGTAGCATATCCTGGGGCTCCAGGTAATCAGCATATGTCCCTGTGCCATCTACTATTTCCTGTAAAATAATAGGTCCATTGTCCAGTAAGGCACCCAAGGGTCACCTATAGCTACCAAGTACTTCAATTAAGACAAGTCAACAGTGAGTGGCACTTTAAAATACATATTGAAATTCAGAAACTGAGTACAAAATCATTAAGTAGCTCAATAATTTTATATTGATTATGTTCAGGTACTACAAAATCTAGACTTTGATAGGTTTACACACAGACACAGACACACACATTTTTTTTGAGACAGGGTTTTGCTTTTTAGTGTAGGCTAGCTTGGAATTCATTATGTCAAGGATACTATCCCCAAACTCACAGTAATCCTTTTGCTTCCAACTCCCAAATAAGTATGAAGCAAAGACTTGATGTGGTTCTGGTCCCCCCCCCCCAATCCTGATGCATTGTGACTACAAACACCTATATGTGTATATGTGTGTGAACATGAATGTGCACGTGCATGCACACACGAGAGAGAGATTAATTTTAGAGATATTAAATACATTAGAGAGGAGAATATTTGTCCTCATCCACATTTCCTAGTTCACTGCTGCTTCTTGGGAGCAGATTAAAGAAACTACTAATCATCATCTTTCAAAAGATGAGTCAGTCATATGTGCTTTTCCCCACCCAGTGTCAGAGGAATCCATCACCATACCCAGAAGGAAGGAATGCTACACAGAGCAGCCAAAAAGAATCTGGCCAGGCAGGCCTTGCTGGGTTTTCTTATTAACTGTGCTTATATCTATGCTTCGGCCGTGCTTGTGTCATGAGACTGGAAGCTTGTGCACCCAGGATGGGCATGGGAGCTCCCCACTATTTCCTCAATACCTTACCCTGTGCATCTCTTCACCTGTACCCTTTGTAATTCCTTTAGAGGGAGTCAGTAAATGTGTTTACCTGAATTCTGTTAGCCTCTTGCACAAGTTAAACAAAGCCATAAAGGTAATCTGGGAGTATAGTAACTATGGGTGTATAGATTCTTTTTTATCTAACATATTACTAAAGGAATCTACACATCCATAGTTCCTAAAAAGAAAATTCAGGTGGACAGAGGTCTACTTGACAGAGGAATGTCATTTCAGTAAATGTTTAGGGAACAGACAAATGAGAATGTCAGCATTTGCTGAGAAATGTTCCAGGACAGAAACATCAGTGGATGTTGTTAGTATCACCCCACAGATTTGGTAAGAATCTGGCAGGCAGCTATCACCTTCATTGAATGATCCAACTTGGCATTACCAGCAGTGCCCTGATAAGGATACACTAGCACTGATGAGGAATGTTTGCCAAAACCATTAAGCCTGCATACAATCATGAATGAACAGACAAGTGCAAATTGAGAAGTCCATAAAATAACCTCTCTGATCCTGTGAAATATTAGTGTTGCAGAAGGCAGAAGGCAAAACTCAGGGAACTGCTCCAGATTAAAGTAATGGAGAGAACAGAAGGATCACATATGCATGGTCCATGTTTGGATCCTAAACCCCAAAATAAGTATTGTCAGAATGACTAGGGAAGTTTAAATATGGAGTAACTGTTACTTAAGAGTTCCAAGGGGCTGAGGAAATAGCTCAGTGAGTTCAAATCCCCAGAACCCACAAATAATAAAAAGCTATATATAGTCATGCATGCCTGCAAACCAAGCATTAGGGAGGTAGAGATGGGTGACTTTCAGGAGCTTATTGACAAGCTAACATACCTCAAACAACAAGTTGTCTTTTAAAATATAGGTAGTAGAGAAAGGTGATGCTCTGTGAGTTTGAGGGCATAGTGTACTACATAACAAGTTCCAGACCATCTGAGTACACATAGCGAGACCATGTCTCAAAAAAAAAAAAAAAAAAANAAANAAAAAAGAAAAGAAAAGAAAGAAATTTAATTATTTTTCCAAAGAGTAAATCAGTTTATTCCTCTCTATTTTCTCCTTTCAGTAATAACTCTTATTCTTACTGATGACCAAACTGCCTCTTCTTCGGCCAGTCCCTGTGTGTTGGTTCTTGAGTGTTTTTAGTATCTTGTAGGCCTAGAGAGTGTACTGATTCCCGGTCCATTTAGTATGCTTACTGCCCCAGATCTGTAGCCACCTGTTTGTCTTAGGAGGTTCCTTCTAGAAGTAAGTGAAACCTGCTCGCTTTATAAATCTCCTTCCTGTCACTGTATTGTCTGGCTTCTAGTACTCCCATTTTATTCAGGGCAAGGTAATAAGAAGGGGACAATTAAAAGAAAACTTGTTTTTATCCCACATGCTTTTGTGTAGTTTGAGTCTTTTACAAAAAGTAAGGTTTTTGTGTTGCTTATATAATTATAAAAAGCCAAAAGACTTACAGCCACGGATGACAGAATGTGAGAAGGCTGTTGACCTGCCCTAAACCAGAGTGATTCTTTTGTCTTTGTGTGCTTTTCCAGGACCTGTACCCAGCTCTCAAAGGTGTAAGCACAGTTTTCCACTGTGCTTCACCCCCTCCATACAGTAACAACAAGGAGCTCTTTTATAGAGTGAATTTCATTGGCACCAAGACTGTCATTGAAACCTGCAAAGAAGCTGGAGTTCAGGTAAGGGGAATGCTGTGGTGAGGAGTATCAGGAGAGTGCTTGCTTTTTCAGAGGGAAGGAAGAGGGAGTAGTTCTTGTTACTGTCTTCCTGGGCCTATCCAAGGTTGCCTTTTACATGTTGAGAAGATACTAAAAATTAAGCCCTGGGGACCAGTTGATATCACATAGTACCACTTGAGGTTATACTCTTCCAATACAGATAGGCCATCATCAGAATGCTCAGATAGACTGAGACCTATTTGTCTTTGCTTAACAAACTATGAAATTTGAATATTGCTTATTTCCTCTGTTGAAACAGCATGTACTTAATGTTTTCAATGTTTTACCCTGTAACCCTTTCAGATATGCATTCACTTCGTTGTCCAACCATTACCACTGCCCATCCCTAGTCATGCAGTAAGCAGCAGGGCTCCATCCCTAGCCCAAGGCAACCACCATATTCTGTCCATCTCTCTGATTACTTTAGGGAGCTCATATGAATCATTCAAACCATGTTTTTATCTTTTTACTTGTCACATACAGTGTCTGTAAGGTCCGTCCACAATGGAGCATGTCAGAATTTCCTTTTCATTTTTCATTTGTCAAGGCTAATACTCCCCTTAGCCTTGGACCACAATTTATTCATTCATCCATCAGTAGACCTTTGATCTGCTATGAATGGGGGCTACAAATGCCTCAGTCCTTGCTTTTGACTCTTTTGGTTCAGTACACAGAGGTGGGATTCCTGAACCATAAGATAATTTTGTACGGAACTTTTTTAAAAGAATTATCACATTGTTTAACAACCTTGCTTATATTTTAAAAGGAAAAAAAGACAGCACTGTTGTTTATATCTGATTATCATGACTTTGGCCAAAGGACATACAGATTTTAGCCTTGTATCAGCTTATAATACTGTTAGAAATCTGCTTCCTAGAATGACCCTAATGAAACCTCAGCCTCTAGGTCCAGCATCTCACTTGCTTACAGTGATTGCTACGTGCCAGATCTGAACTGAGAAAAAGAGTACTTCTCCTAATAATTTTCCTGGTTACTTTTGGCCAGTTCCCAGTAACCAACTGGCCCAGCAGGAATAGATGAGAGGAGAGCTCTTCTGGATTCCCTTTGGTAAAAATTCCCATCTGCCAATTATACTAACGTATAAGCAGGAAGTAGAGAGAGATGGATGCCAGTATTCAGTTAGCTTCCTCCTTTCTTCCTATTCAGGACCCCACAGCCTATGATCCCCTGCATGGTGGCTTTTCCTCCATAATTGAAACCTCTGTAGAAGTGCCACACAGACACACCCAGAGATGTATCTCCTAGGTGGTTTCAAACCAACTGTCATACTCAACTGTGCTTGCTTCACCTTGCTGTAGTTGTCACCTACTTTTTCTCTTCTTAAGTAGCCAGGAGCTATTCATTCCATGCACCTCTGGTATAAGGTATTGGCATGCATGTCGGAGAACTTTATAACAATGGTGTCACACTGAACATGTCTTTCTGTTACTTTTTTCCACCAATACTAAACTTTTGAGCTTTATATGTCTTGATATATTTTAGCTCTTGTTCATCCTCTGAGGGGGTAGACATCTTGATGTATAGGAGCAAAGAAATTGATATAAGTAACATTTTTTCTCTAACACCCAAAACAAAGTCTTTAATGCATTTTATCTCAGAGTTTTAACATGTCACTTCCCATACTTAAGGCTAATTAACCAGGAATCTATGATTATATGCAAGATTGGTTTTTTTTCTTGCCAAACAGGTAACCAGTTAAGCATGTTGATGGCTTAATCCAACATTTGTGCAAACATATGCCTCCTGCAGCATACTTTGGGCATCCTGTCCTGCCAGAGTCTGTTTCTAGGTTTTCTGTTTATTGTACTGACCTCTCTTCTCATGGCTGTACATACATATCAGTATTTGATAGGGCACACTCCTTGAGCAAGTTCTTCAAAAATCCCTTAGCTGCTCTGAGACTTTTGTTCAAATTTCCCCATCTGCTATATAATCAGCTTGTCAAGTTCCTTGATGAAGCTGCTGAGATTGTTACTGCAATTGCATTTATGTTCTGGAAAATTTTTTATAAGAGCTGTGTCTTACTTAGGGTTTTACTGCTGTGAACAGACACCATGACCAAGGCAAGTCTTATATATATATATATATATAAAAAACATTTAATTGGGGCTGCCTTACAGGTTCAGAGGTTCAGTCCATTATCATCAAGGCAGGAGCATGGCAGTATCCAGGCAGGCATGGCACAGGCAATGCTGAGAGTTCTATGTCTTCATCCAAAGGCTACTAGTGGAAGACTGACCTAGGGTCAGAGTATTAAGCCCACACCCACAGTGACACACCTACTCCAACCAGGTCACACCTATTCCACCAAGGCCACAACTCCAAAATGGTGCCACTCCCTGGTCCAAGAATATACAAACCATCACAAGCTGATTTCTTTCTATCATTTAGTCTTACTTTCTTTCTTTTTTTCTTCTCTTTTTCCTTTTTGGTTTTTTTGGAACAGGGTTTCTCTGTGTAGTCCTGTCTGTCCAGGAATTCACTATATAGACCAAGATGGCCTCAAATTCAGAGATATGCTTGTCTCTGCCTCCCAAGTGCTGGGATTAAAGGCCTGAGCCACCACCACCTAGCAAGTCTTCCTTTCTATAAATATCTCCCAGTTGGTAATGCCACTCAGTGATATTGTATTGTACTTCACAAATGTTTTATACATCTTTTGTTGAATTTATTCATGTGTACCCCATCATGTGTTAGTTACCAACTTATACTACATTTCAATTTCTGCTGATATTTAGGAATATGGCTAATTTTCATAATACACTTATACATACATACTATAGTTTTAGTTTTGGGGTTGTTTTTGGTGTGTGTGTGTGTGTGTGTGTCTGTGTGTGTGTGTGTAAGTGCACACTAATATGCAGGAGCTTTCAGAGGCCAAAGGCTCAAATCCCATTAGAACTGGAGTTACAAGAAGTTGTGAGCCATACAATATGGGTATAGGGAAGCCAACTCAGTTTCTCTTCAAGAGCATTAAGCACTCTTACCCACTAGAGAGCCATCTCTCTAGCCCCTAATTTTTCTATGGTTATTGTGAATTTAGCTAGTTTGCTGAAGTATTAATATTTTCTATAGGCTTTCCCATGTTTTCTGTATAAACATTTTATTTTTTCATTTCTATCATCTACTAATGCAGCCATTCTCAACCTCTGGGTCATGACCCCTTTAAGGTCACGTATCAGATATCCTACACATCAGATACTTATATTACAATTTATAACAGTAGCAAAATTGCAGTTATGAAGTAGCAATGAAATAACTTTATGGGTGGGGTCACTACAACATGAGGAACTGTATTAAAGTGTTACAACATTAGGAAGGTTGAGAACCAATGCACTGATGAGATTAATTTGGTTTCTTGTTTTTTAAACATTATAAATTAGATTTGTCTTCTTCCACTATGGCTAGGACTTGTAGAATGATGTATAATAAAAGAAAAGAATATATATAGCTAGCTGCTTTCCTTTCATCTTCTGTCTTTTTTTTTTCATAGTGCTGCTGTAGACTGTACCTAGGGCCTTACACTTGCTAGATGTTTGGCTCTATTAGCAAAGCATGGAAAGCATGAGTAAAGTTATGTGTGTACGCATAGGTATGTGTTCACACGCATAGGTATGTGGTCACACACATAGGTATGTGTTCACACGCATAGGTATGTGTTCACATGCATAGGTATGTGTTCACATGCCAAGATTGGTATCAGAGCATCCAGTAGAATTTTGCAAGCAGAAATTTCCCTATAGGTTGGTGGTCCATCCTTCCCTCCATGGAGACACTCTCCTATAGTGATCTACCACGAATAGTGTTAGATTTGATGCCTCCCTCAGATGTGATAGGATGGAAAAAAAAATAAGATCTACTCTTTTAGATTGGAATACCATAATGTGTCCAGAATTCCTATGGCTACAAAGGTTATCTTAGAAGACATAAAAATAAAAGATACTCCAGCAAGTGACTTGGAAATGCCTTAGATAAGACTTGCTCATGCACTTTGAATATCAATAATCCCTGACTTATATTTTCCTTTGAACTTTTTTCTTCCAGAAACTCATTTTAACCAGCAGTGCCAGTGTTGTCTTTGAGGGTGTTGACATAAAAAATGGAACTGAAGACCTCCCTTACGCCATGAAGCCCATCGACTACTACACAGAGACCAAGATCTTGCAGGAGAGAGTATGTTCTTTAAAGCTAGTTAAATGAGCAGATACCTCAAATGTCTCCATTCATAAGAAAAATTATCTATGAACATGGGAATGTTATTATTTTGAGGCTCAAGTACCCAACATGAGATGTAAATTCATGTGTGAAATTAAATTTCAAGAGGACAGAATACCTTAATATTCTCAGTATTTTCTGGGAACTACTACTTTTACACTCCAAAATGATCTCATACAGTAGATACTCTTTCTTATCATCTCCAAATTACAGGAAAATATCCTGATTTGCAGAGGGATCCAGAGTCTTCATCAGGGATCTCATGATTTCCATGTGATTGGGTTGAGGACACTGGGGATCCTGGACTGTAGACTGGGCAACTGTGGGCTTCCATCTCTTAGGCCTTTGCAGCACACCACACACTGTGGATCACTCTCCAAGC
Organism: Mus pahari; assembly: GCF_900095145.1. Lineage (NCBI taxonomy): Eukaryota > Metazoa > Chordata > Mammalia > Rodentia > Muridae > Mus > Mus pahari. The sequence goes on from NC_034613.1 coordinate 61,570,271, forward strand.
TGGTACTCATAAACTGAAGCACTACACTGAACTGGCATTGGTCTTACTGTTCTGCCTGCCCTCACATTCAGCTCAGAACTGGACACAGTCACATAGAAATCACGGCAGAGCCTGTTCTCAGCTAATTAAGAGCAACTTCCTAAACCAGATGTGGCCTTTGACATGCTAAAGTCCTATGTCCATGCTGTGTTCTCCTGCTCCGTGGAACTAGGCTTAAGGAAGACCAAAGCCTCCTGATAGTTACCTCAGAGGCCCTGTGCAGCTGAGGAAGCTCATGACCTCCAGATGGAAGCCTGGCCTCAAGTCATGAATGTGTCACTGGCATGGACTTTTGGGTATTCAGCTGGAAGTCAGAAAAATGGGAGGTGACTCCAACAGTAACTTAATCTTGATTTCCAGATCAACACTTTAAACCCTCTTAATAATAATAATAGGTCATTTTTGGAATTAGTCCAGAAATTCTTCAAATTCCATTCTCTTTAGCACTAGAGATAGCCATGACAAAGGCCATTTGAAGGCTTGCTCATTCCCTTCAGCCCTCCATACATACTTTGCCACCTTGTTTTTACTAACAATAATAACAAATCATTTGGGAAATTACTTATGAGGCAAAACCTGTTTCTTTGTATAGTCATGTATCATAAGGATGAAGACATGTTCAGAGAAATGCATCATTGGGTGACTTATCATTGGGAACATAGAGTATACCTGAAAAACTCAGACAGCTATGGTACCTCTAGCATATGAAACCACCAATATGTGTCTTTGTGTGTATATGTGTATGTCTACATGATAATGGAGGTATTGAGGTAGGTATCATCTTATGGAATATTGTCCACCTCCTTTGAGACAAGGTCATTCATTGACCTGAACTCACCAGTTAGACTAAAGTGGTTGTTTAGTAAGCCTCAGGTATCTTCATGTGTCTGTCTCCATGGCCATGGGATTATAAGCATGCACCTCCACACATTTTGACATGGGTTGTAGGGGATCAAACTCATATCCTTGTGCTTACAAAGTAAAAGTTTTGCTGACTGAGCCAGCTCCCCAACTCTATGTGTCTATTTTTGACTGAACTCTTTGTTACCTGGTACATGAGTATGCTTGAGGCATCGCACATTCCACTGAATTCAGGAGCTCTTTTGGTGTTAGCAGCCTTGCTAGAGGCTCAAGACTACTAACTAGAACTCTCAGACCCTTTCCAGCAATTGAAGAAGCCAGGATACACCTTTTGGCTGCATGTGTAAACAGCCATTACAGCCAACCTGAACTTTCTAATTTCAATCCTAGCAGGTGTTAGCCAGTTTTCTCCAGCCTTGTTGGTTTTTCAGGGACAGGTGGGATATAGTTATAGTGTGCTGTCCCAAGGCAGACAACTGTCTAGTGGCCTGCACACACACCAAATATGTCATTGGTCTGCCTCCTAATGGGAAGTATTCCACACATAGTAACACACATAGTATTCCACACATCTTAGCTCAGGAAAAGTCTTATAGTGGCTCCTTTCTCTCCTGCTCTCTTTCAGGCAGTACTGGATGCCAACGACCCTAAGAAGAATTTTTTAACTGCAGCCATTCGTCCTCATGGCATTTTCGGCCCAAGGGACCCCCAGTTGGTCCCAATCCTAATTGATGCAGCTAGAAAGGGCAAAATGAAGTTCATGATTGGGTAAGGCAGCTCCCATTGCTCTCTGTCCCCTTCTGACTGTGATCACACATGTAGAAAATAATTTGAGAGTGCCAAGAAGTATTGTATAACTGTCTGAGTCTATTTAGGCTTTTTCAACAAAATAGTATAGTCTGGGTAACATCACAAACAAGAGTAACTCTCAGCTCACAGTTCTGGAGACTGAGAAGTGCAAGATCAGCTGTCAGCAAAATTGGTATCTGCTAAGAGAACTTAGCAGTGTCTGCTAAGAGCTATCTAGTCCTCTTACCTGCTGCAGTGCCAGAAAACTGGAAGTCCATTGGTGGGGTGTATCCTAGGCAAGTGAGCCTAGAAGACACGCTGGTGCTCGTCCTGCAAGATATGCAGGACACCATGCTCTTGTATTCAATATTTCACTGCTCCCAAGAGCCCCAGTAGTTCTCCATGGTCACATTTCCTTACCTGCTACAATCACTTAACTGTACCAGAAGCAGGCACTGTTGAGGTAGAAGTGGGTTAGTTTATTGAATGTCTCAGTGCTGGAACTTTGTGGGACCAGCATTCAGATACTCAGCACAACTTAAATACTTCCTGTGTACCCATAGAGATGGGAAAAACCTGGTGGACTTCACCTTCGTGGAAAATGTGGTTCATGGACACATCTTAGCCGCCGAGCACCTCTCCCAAGATTCAGCTTTAGGTGGAAAGGTAAGATACTTGCTTCTCTCAGCACTTTAGGATCCACTGGGAAGTTCTATACCATAGCAACATAACATTACTTTGGAGCTGACAGCCAGGACAGACCCAAGCCTCAAGGCTTTTTTCTCTAGAGCTCCCATTTTCACTCCAGGCCTGGACACATGTACATTGGGCAAATGCCTGCTCCTCATTTTTCTCCTTCTTATAGTTCAGATCTTCATCCTCCCTCCAGACCCACACATGGCTCATATTGCTCAGGCCTGATATTCCTCTAGCAAGTGATGCTATGAAGTCCCTGACATTTGGTATCCAGAAATCAGCAGAGTTGAGAGAATCTACTCTGTTTCTTCATATTGCCTCCTACATCTCAATGCTAGCTCTATAATCCCTCCTGAGTACTCAGTGCTCTTTTCTCCCCTTGAACATTTTCCATTTTCCCACTTTGGGGGTGGTTGGAAAAGGGGTGGTTATAGCTTTTGGTTTAAAAGATCTAATATAGATCTTACATGCAAAGATTAGAACAAAATGTAACCTACTAAGTGCAAGCTAAACATCACTTAAAGTCCTGGCCTTTTGTAGAATTTGTATCACCTCCCCTCTTTGCCCTTAAACACTGCCCATTCTGAGAGTCTAAGACAGGCACATTGCTGCAGCTAGGCATGTGACACCTGATAACACAACCTCATCATTTAGTGCCCCTGCAAAAGAGATGGGGCAGGCTGGACAGTGTGCCTTTGCTTTCCACAGAAGGTGGAAATGGAGCCAGCAAGTTGAGCTTAGGAACCCATGTGTGGCCAGTTCACTCTAGCAGCTGTGCAGGACTCTAACTTCATGTTCTTTTACCAGGCATTTCACATCACCAATGATGAACCAATCCCTTTCTGGACGTTCCTGTCCCGAATTCTGACAGGCCTCAATTACGAGTCCCCTAAGTACCACATCCCCTACTGGATAGCCTATTACCTTGCTTTCCTGCTATCTCTACTGGTGATGGTGGTCAGCCCTCTCATCCAAATCCAGCCAACTTTTACACCAATTCGAGTGGCATTAGCTGGAACATTCCACTATTACAGTTGTGAAAAAGCCAAAAAGCTCTTTGGGTACCGGCCACTGGTCACCATGGATGACGCTGTGGAAAGGACTGTGCAGAGTTTCCACAACCTGCGGAAGAACAAGTGAAACTCCCCAGTGCCCCACCAGTAACTTTCTCCTCTCTGTTCTAAAGAACAAATATCCTTAAGTGAGTTTCTTTTGACCTGTGTGTCCCTTACTGGTTAGATGGTAGCATACCTGACACCCTCCATGACTTTGGAGGTGACAGCAGGAGACATTTCTCCCAGGATAGCATTGAACTTCTCAGGCAGACTCATAATCTACTGCTTGGTCTTTTTCTCTCCCCCACCAACCTACCTGTCTCCTGAGTTCATTATCAAAAAGACAACACTAAAGTGAAGGCTTTGTTCAGGGTCTTAAAAATTGAAGCAAAACCAGAAATTTTAAACACAGTAAGACTTCAGACATACATTTTATATGATCACAGTACAATAGCTCGAAGTATTGATGAATGTAATCCCCAATCCCCAATCCTTAAGGATAAATCTACTGCTGGTTCCTTGCTCCCTCATATACTGTGTAGGTCTCTTTCAAAGATGGTTACAATGTCTGCCTCCATTGTTTTCCATAAAGCATTTCAATTTATCCGCAAAATCTGGTGTGGTCTTTATTGCTCAGTGGTGATGTAATGCAATAGTACAGTGTGTGCTGTGTTAGCTGGTCAGCTCCTAATAAACAGGAGATAGTGGGCTGCTTGGCAATAGCCAAAAAGAGTGGCCTCCTTCACCAACATGATGTTTGAGTATGGGCTACAGACATCTTTGCAGCTCACTTCTCAGAACATTATCAGGCCACTTTCCAAAGAGTACAGGCCACTAACAATCCAGCCATTTCTGTTCTCTGGACTCATTGAAATGTATTCTTGAAAAATTCTAAGTTCTTCTTCATCACTGTTCAACAGTAAGATGATTGGAGGAAAATAACAATAAAGAAATAAAAGCCATACACTTTGTGTTGCTGGCTTATTAGCTCTGCCTGGGAGAGGCCATGCTAAGCTGCCAAGGCATTAGGATATAAATGTAATCAGAAACCCCTGAAGTATGATTTTAAAAAAACAGTGATTGTTTATGCAGTTATGTAAGACAAAGTGAAATGACATAGTTTCTTCAGAACAGGTGATGCAGCAAGGTTCGACTTTGAAGGATGAAGAGATGGTCACTGAGTGCATTTCTGACTAAAGTCTAAGCCAGGCAGAGGCAGGTGGATTTCTGAGTTCGAGGCCAGCCTGGTCTACAGAGTGAGTTCCAGGACAGCCAGGGCTACACAGAGAAACCCTTCCAAAAAAAAAAAAAAAAAAGAAACAAACAAACAAAGACATCAGTCTCATAGTCAGCTGCATGTGCTTCTTGACCATATATAACTTCAATTCAGTACAGGACACAAGTAGGAAAGCCAGCTTGGGAAGCAGTAGGGCATTGCTCGGGCTAAAGAGGGAGGCAGAGAATGACCTTTAGCCTGTAGGTATAAACAACCTATGGTGGTTCATACAATTAAAGATTTTCTCAATGGAGAGAAAAGATCAAGGAAATCTTCTTGAGTACTCTACATAGGAGACTAGAGAGTAATAGCATAACAATGAGTTAGGAATGAGTACTTACTAGAAGTACACAGAAACAGAAGATACACCTCAGTTGGGAACAAAGCTTGAGAGTTGCTCAGAAGTTCTGGATGAGAAGGCAATAGGCCTAGCTAACAAACACTGTTTAAAACTCCCTCAAAAATGTTAACAGCAATTCCAGTGCCTGGCAAACACAGAAGTGGATGCTCACAGCCAGCTATTGGGATGGAACACAGGGTCCCCAATGGAGGAGCTAGAGAAAGTACCCAAGGAACTGAAGGGGGCTGCATCCCTGTAGGTGGAACAACAATATGAACTAACCAGTACCCCCTGAGTTTATGTCTCTAGCTGCATATGTAGCAGAAGATGGCCTAATCGGCCATCACTGGGAAGAGAGGCCCCTTGGTCTTGCAAACTTTATATGACCCAGCACAGGGGAACACCAGGGCCAAAAAGTGGGAGTGGGTGGGCAGGGGAGCAGAGGTGGGGGAGGGGTATAGGAAACTTTTGGGATAGCATTTGAAATGTAAATAAAGAAAATAACAAAAAAAAATAGATGAAAAAAAAAGCAAAAAAAAAAAAATGTTAACAGCACTTGGACCAAAAATGACCCTTGTCAAATTCAGTTGTCCCAATGCGTTCTTCCTTCTCCTTTGTAAGCCTTCAGTCACCATAACAAAATACCTGACATAAACAACTTCAGAAAAAGAAATTGTTCTTTAAAGAACGTAACTACAGTTGACTGGCTCTGTTGGGACTATGATGCCCTATCCCATTCAAGGGTATAACCTCAAAAAACTAACTTCCTCCCACTTGGCCACACCTGTTAAAGGATTTACCACTTCCAAGGGATAGAGCCCAAACCTTCAACATTTAGGCCTGAAGGAAATAATCCAAGGCTCAAACTATGGCTTTTGTTTACTTGTGTAGTCCATACATTTTCACCAGGTGCTGTTCTGAGCTTCTGCAATGAATACAACATAGATCCTGCCTGTCCAGCATGGATATTGTTGCAGGGTTGCACACCTAATATATAACAGAAAACTGTTCAAAATTCCAAAATGGAAAAATTGAAGCTAAAAAAAATGGCTCAGAGCACTTGTTGCTCTTACATAGAACCCAGTTCAGCTTTTCATACCCATAAGATGGCTCAGAGCTATCTGTAACTCTAGTTCCTGGGGGTCCAGTGCCCATTTTGGCTTCCATGGGTACCAAGCGTGCATGTGATGCACATATATAAACACTCATAAAAGTAAAAATAAATCATTTTTAAGGGAAAGGTAGGAGCTGGAGAGATAATTCAACAGTCAAGAGAATTGGCTGTTCTTCCAGAGGCCCCAGGTTCAGTTCCCAGCACCCACATGGTAATCATAACTGTCTGTAACTCCTGTTCCAAGAGATCTGACACCCTCACATAAACATACTTGCAGGCAAAAATACCAATGTACATAAAATACAAATAAGTTATGAAAAAGGGAAAAGTACAGAATACCATGGGAAGGAGATGGTCCTGTGAATGAATCCGGTACAGGAACTAGGTGTGGAAGCAATGTCCCCTCAGACCTAAAAGATGTGAGTTAATTAGAGACAGACCCTACATTCTTAGCTGCTCACTCTTTCCCAGCATTCCTAACTCAGGCCCACTCACCCACTATGCCCTTTTGGAGGAAATGCAAGCACCAGGAAATTTCAGACTTGGGCATACCCCAAACATGCTTAACTGTGACTGAGGATAGACCTGGCACTGTGTCTGCAAGTCCTGCAAATAGTTCCAACCACTGAAGTAGCCTCTCACCTCAGCCACTACAAGACACAACTTGCTGTCATCACAGGCCCAAGTCCTAGGGGTTACCCAACCTGTTGAATTTCTGATGACTGATGATCTACAGTAGCTGCCTAGAACATGGAGCTTGGCCCCTGCATCTGCCATGCAGTACTTTCTCTCTAGAGAATTAGAGCCAGAGGAAGGCAGCTAACTTTCTGTATGTCTAATGAGGTAATATCCCATTTCAGTCCCTTTTCCCATCTCTATGGCTGCTGACCTAGTTCTTCCTCGCTCACCCGAGTCAGGTATGCTGTGATAGCAAGCTGATCTGTCCCTCTTCTAGTCCTGGGGATGTCAGACCTAAAACAGTTCTAGATTCTACCTCACTACTCACAATGCTTTAGCAGATCTGTGTTCTCCCAGCCTACCTTTCCACTTCTACCACTAGGCTAACATGTACTGTATTCCAGCAAAACTGTACATCACTTTTGACTCTGTCATCCATATACTTGCTCAGGTTGTCCTGCTTGCTGACAGTGCATTTTTGTGGCCATTCCTTTCCTTTCCAGATCCTCTCTGGCTCCTCAGTCTGTGGCTCTTGGCCTTCACCTCATTTCATGTGTTCCCTGCCTTTGCTTTCTCCTACTTCTACCAGACCAGAAGTTCTTTCAGGGATAGAGGCAGCCAGTGTCCTGCCAGCACAGAGTAGCTATCCATTAAGCACAGGTGATCTTCTTGCCTGACTTGGTGTCCTAGGGGAATAGCAGTGTGTTAGTCAGGGTTTCTATTCCTGCACAAACATCATGGCCAAGAAGCAAGTTGAGGAGGAAAGGATTTATTTGGCTTACATTTCCATACTGCTGTTCATCACTAAAGGGTACAAGACTGGAACTCGAGCAGGTCAGAAAGCAGGAGCTGATGCTGAAGCCATGGAGGGATGTTCTTTAGTGGCTTGCTTCCCCTGGCTTGCTCAGCCTGCTCTCTTATAGAATCTAAGACTACCAGCCCAGAGATGGTCCCACCCACAAGGGGCCTCTCCCCCTTGATCACTAATTGAGAAAATGCCCCACAGCTGGATCTCATGGGGGCATTTCCCCAACTGAAGCTTCTTTCTCTGTGATAACTCCAGTTTGTGTCAAGTTGACACACAAAACCAGCCAGTACAAGAAGGAAGCACAAAAGGGAATTGCCAGCCAGGCCGGGATAGAGAGGAGCCACAGTGCCAGCATACATGTGTGGAGTCTGCCACCTCTGAGTATCATAAGTTAGCCTTTCACCAACGTGTCAGACAAGACTGTGACATAATAAAAAAATTGCAAGCTAGAGAATTTGAGGCTCAGCAGATGTAGGGAAACCTGCTTTGGAGGGAGATCCAAAAGAGATAAGCAAACGGGCAATAGTCATCTCTAAGCTAGCTCTTCCACTGTGGAGTCCATGACTTCAAAATGAAAGCCATGCAAAGGACAGAAATGGCCTCTTGCCCTTCAAAGGTTCCAGGTATGCTGTGAAGCAGCACATACTGGTCCTCCTTTCACACCCTCTCCCTCCCAACTTTACTCTTTTTTTTTTTTTAGATATTTTCTTCATTTACATTTCAAATGCTACCCCCCCCCCGCCCTGCTCCCCAATCCACCCACTCCAGCTTCCTGGCCCTGACATTCCTCTGTACTGGGGCATATGATCTTGGCACAACTCTACTCTTTTATCCCCAAGAGTGCAACTTATGCCATCCTCTACCCACTTCCTAGGCAGCAGCATCGTATACCCAACCTCCAGCTCACTATGGGGGAGGCAGCACCTGATTCTCTTTCAAAGTCTATCTCCAGCATAATTTCTTCCTTATAGCCCCCCTCACTTTTTACATGTCCATCTAATTATATCCTCAATCATATATTAACCATTGGCCCAACTGCCCACTCTTGCTTATAGACTGACTTCCTTGCTCCTTAGAGGCCAAGGACTTTCTATTCCTTACCTATTTCAGGGAAGGTACGCACTAAGTATGCCAAGAGCCAACAATTCCCACATTAGCCACCTGAGGGAGCCCCAAAGATCCTTTTCAGAATCAGAATGGGGACTAATTGTTTTGGCCAATAAGTACCACCTTGCACGTTCATAATCAGCCAGTCTAATCTAGCTAAGAGTTCCTAAGCCTACAGGATAGCAGGCTTCAATCTGATGTGTTTGTAACCTGAAGGTTTCAAAAAGCACAAATAGGGCCTGGGGAGATGGCTCAATGAATAAGAATTATTGTTGTACAAGCATCAGGAACCGAGTTCAAATCCCCAGCACTCATAAAAAGTTGGGCATGGGTGTATGTGCCTGTAATCCTAGCTCTAGGAGTAAGACAGAGACAGAAAGATTTCTGGAACTTGCTAGCTGCCAGCCTAGCCAAAAACAATGAACTTTAGGTTCACTGAGAGACCTTGTGTCAGTAGAATAAGGTAGAAATCTATTGAGGAAGATACATGCCTGATGTCCTCTTCGGGCCTCCATACATGCACTCACAGGAGTGTACACCTGAACATGTGTGTAAATACACACACACACACACACACACACACACACACACACACACACAAGCATAAATAGGAACTGTGAAAAGGAAAAGACACTAGAATCCCCCATTCGCATATGCTCCTCTCTTCAACATTGCGTAGCTATTGACTGTGACCAAAATAGAAGTTTCCCTTTGCCAGGAAGATGGTGCACATCAGCTAACTGAGTTCTGAGAATTTTTGTAGAGAAAAATTTCAGTGTATCCTGAGCAGAGATAGAAAAGAGGGAAGAAGGTGAAGGCAGCATGTCTCCCATTGACTCCTTTGCCAAAGTTAGCCCAAGTATTCCTCCTCTTAAAGTCAAGGATGGACTAACTATGAACCTGGGCTCAATTATTGCTTGACACCTGCTTTTATAGTATTTTATTGGTACACAGCTGCAGTTATTCACATATATCATAAAGTCACCTTTTGCTACAATGGTAAAATTGAGTCTGGCCCAAGAAAACCTAAGATATTTTTAGTCTCCCTTTCACAGTAAAGATTTATAAACTGCTGCTCAATTAAGACTGATAGGATAAAAGATATTCAATGAGAGGCAGGGTTGGAAGTTATCTGGGAGGGTTAGAAGAGGGGAAAACATGATCAAAATATATGAAAAAATTTTAGCTAAAAAGTAAAAACAGACATTCAACTCCATTGTTTAAATCAGCATCAGCTCACATGTATCAGGGCTGCTGGTATTTTTTTAAGTAGACAAGAGTAATAGTTCAGTACTTGTGTCATAAGCATGAAGATGAATTTCAAGTCTAAGAATACACACCTTAAAAAAATTAACCAAGTATGCTGACATACTGTTGCCCTACAATCAATGATAGGCAGCCTTTAAAAAGGAGAGAATTGAGACATAACACAGACAAACTGTGGGACACTATGTTGAGTGAAATAGCTAGTCATGAAAGGACAAGTCACCTACAGTTCCACTTCTATAGAGATAATAAATAGTACAGCAGTGATACTGAATAGAACGTTGTCCCCAATGTGCTGGTGAAGGAGATTTGGGCAGTGGCAAGGAAGACATCAAATTCTAGCCTTGCCAAGTTTGCTGAACCTCAGAGTTTCTAGTTATAAGAGTCTAGAAGACAAGAGATAGAACTGCAACACCTTGGCTTGTTATTGCAAGTTGAAGCTATAGGAGCATAAGAGGATGATGGGCCTTGAAAATTAAGAGCTGAACCAAAGCCAAAGGAACCTAGGGAGAGGTGGTCAAGGAAATGAGGGTGTGAATATTAAGCTGGAGTAATAGACAACAGGTCCATCCATTCCCAAATGCTCAGAAGAATGCCCATGCGCTCTCTCCTCTGATTTTCCCAACAAGGTTTATTATTATCCCTACTTTGTTCAAGGAATCTTGAAGCCTTAGAGAGGAAAAGCAGACTTTGTTGTACTTACAACTTGTTAGGGTACAGCTGAACCTTGACCCCAGGTTGGCAGCCCCAACTCAGCCTTTTGCTAATAATTTGCTGTTCTCTCAAGTAAACAAAGATTGTCTTTGTATCACCAATGATCCGTATGGTTGGACCAGTCTCGCTGGTGACAAACACTCCCAACCCCCACCCCCACCCCCACCCCCACCCCCCTGTGAAGTACTGCATGACTGCTTGGCTGTCAAACATGGGGGGGGTGTAAACTGTGTCCTTTTAAAACTTAGGCTTCCCTGGCTAAGCCTTGATTGACAGGCTGCTGGAGCTGTTCCTTGATTGACAGGCACATCGCACTGGCAGAGGGGAAGGGGTAGGAGCAGATAATAGTTGCCATTTTGCCTTTTTGTTTTCAGCATCTAGTGATCATCTGTTTTGTTGACTTGTTGCCCCTTGTCTTCAAAGCATATTACTTCCATCTCTGTTTATACTATCTTATTCTTCACTTACTCTTATGAAAATAGGTAAGATTATCCTTATGTCCACTGAGGTAATCCAGGATTATCATCTCTTCATTTTAAGACCCTTTATCACCTCTGGCTGGTGGGGTTGCAGGGCAGAAGTGTCCTGGTCCTCTAATCTTTGCATAGCAAAACCAATCCAGCAAAAGTCTACAAAGGTAGAGACAGAAACAACTCAAGTGAGTGAGACCAGGCAGCCTTGAGTCTAAAGCCTTGAAACCTTGGAGAAGCACAGAGAGAAGATACCAAGCCACCTGATGAGGCATAAAACATGCTAGAACTCAGTTTGGAAGCTAACTGAAAAAGAAGGGAGGTCAAAGGACAGGCAAGTCCTAACAGGTTCAGTTGGCCACCAATCTGGGGTAGGGCAGCCAGGCAAGTTGGCTCAGAATAGAAAGTGCTTAATTCTCCTTCTTGCCCCACAAGGGCGCCTGCTAAGCTTCCACTGGGTCCAAGACCTTAAGAAAACTTAGATACCTTTAGCCCTGAACCAGAACCATTCAGATCATTCCCTGGACTGGTTTGTCACTGATGAGTGCAAAACCTACATAGAGATCACCAAGAGGGTGCTGCTAAGAAATGTGGGTGGATTCTCCTGAGAATCCAGTGGCCTAGGGTGAGCAAGTGCTTGTTCAGCACTGCTCCAAGCTCTGGACTAGTTAGTTATGAGCTAGTTAGTCTGGGTCTCTGGCTCCAGCAAGTATGGGACTCAGACACTTGGACATACTACTTTGTACTTTCTGTGGTGATGATTAGCATGTCTGAAAAGGAAGCTGGCAGGCTGAGCTAAATAAAGGCTTTCAGCCAGCATATACCAATGAAGGGGTTTCCAGAATGGGCCTATGTAACTCTTTTAAGAATACTGCAAAAGTTGGGCCCTCCACCAATGACAGTAGTAAGACCCCAGGTGCCAAAAATCACTGTAGGCTGTTCAAATGAAGGAAGGAGCAGCAAGGCAAGAAAGTCAGACACTGTAAAGCTTGATTTCATGACCTTGGTTTCATGCCCAAGTCCTCATCCCTGTGAGGTGACCTTTTTAGTAAATAGTCTGTGTAGATAAAATCAAGTTAAGATTACAGGACCTGAATTCAAATATAATGGTGTTCTCAGAGAAGAGAACAGAGCCACAGAATATGACTGAAGATGGCCATTTGGAGAAAAAAAAAACAGATGGGAACCATGTGGTCACAAGCTGAAGAACACCTGGGACCACTAAGGCTGGGGGACACAAAAAAGGACCATCCTTAGAGGTTCACTGCCAACATTCAATTTCAGACTTCTGACATTCAGAACTGAGAGAGAAGCCACTCCATCATTTTAAGCACCCTAGCACAGTAACCTTACCCATGTGTCTGCAGAGGTCTAAGTGTTGCATGTCTTCTAAGTGAGTGATCCTCTCGCTGCAACCCCAACAGTGAATAAACAGCACTCCTCCCCTTCAAAGAACCTTGGGAATACTAATTAACTTAATTGAGTGAAATAATGTGAAGCTCTAGTGACATCATCTCCATCCTGTGCCCAGATCTAGCCACAAGCAGAGTCTGGTGACTGTTGGGCTCTGAGTCTTGTCTTGTGGTAACATGTTGAGCCTTTCCCAGCTGTTCCACAGAACATGGCTGGTAAGGGCCCTCCATTCATCTCAGTTCCACAGACTTAAAGATGGCCAGTTATGTGCATACTTAGTCAGCATAGGCACACAAATGGTTTCTGTGACTGAGGATGACAGGGACACTGCCATGCATCATCTGCACTCAGCCACACATCATCAAGATGATATTATTAGTACTTCACCTACAAAAACACATATCCTTTCATTTATTCTACACTGTGAGCCAAAGCCCTGTGACCCTGTGGCCCTGAAGACCTGCATGCCTCTTGCCTAATAGAACAAAAAGGAGAAGAATCCCTCTGGTGATGGTGTTCAGGATCCCAGCAGGCAAGAATTACTTGAAGTGGGTAAGTAGCTACTTGCAAGGCCTGGAGGCAAAAGTCTGCTGGTAGTCTAGGCCAAAATTAGTTAAAGAAGACTCAGGGGACACTCAGATCATAGCCCTTGGGTCCTGATGAGGAGTGGGGGCTGTCCCCACCATGTCAGAATCATTGGTGGTCAGGAAACTAAGGTCAGAGTACTGCCTTTAACTCTGCCACTAGTTAACCTAATGACAGCAGCCACCCAGCCTAGGCTGTTCAGACTTGAAGCCATAATCCCTTTATTCAACGTGCATCTGCCTGGATCACTTGGTACCAAGCAGATCTGCTCTTGGCTCCATCTACTGAAAACTTCACTTGTGTGTCCCAACCTGAACATCATTGGTGATACAAAGACTGTCTTTGTTCACAAGAAAAGAAATGAAGGCCATCATTGCAGAGTTATCTTGCAATCCTTAATATTACAAAAGGAAAGTAAACCTTTAACAGCTCAAACCTCAAACCATGCACTCTCTTGCTTTCACTCAGTATTAAAGTATATATTTAATTTAGAACTCAGAAGATTAGGCAGGCAACTACATCAGATTCTTGCCTTCTTCAGTGACTGCTCAGAAGCACGAGCATGCAAAAACACACAGTCATGGAACTGCTTTGCTTTTTATTGTACTTTCAGGGATTTCTGACCATGAATGTTTGGCTCCATTAGCTTGAGCCTGTGGTGAAGTAGCCATCATGATGGGAGTTTGTGACAACACAAAAACTATTCACCTTGTCACTAGAATATAAAAGAAAGGGAAAGAGGCTGGTATGTCTCCATAGGCCTTTTCCTAGGCCCTCCACACAATAACAAAGTTCTCCCATGAAAACACTTCTTTGTGTCAGAAGTGGATCTCATTGCAAAACATGCAGTTGGTATCTGGAGATTCAGAGAATAAAGTGTTGGCCAGAGACAAATACCTACACTTTTGGGCTGGGTGGGTCAGTATGAGTCAAAATGGTTGAGACCCTAGTTAGACAATAATGCATTAATCTGGGTGCTACTGTGAAATACTCTGCAGTAGTGATTCAAGTCCATCATGAATTAACTCTAAAGTAGGGAGATGATCCTACACACTCAGCCTCAGCCAATCTTTGGTCAGCTTGCTATACTTTATGGCTGTGCTCCTCAAGTGGCCCCCACTATCACATGAGTCACTTCCTTTCAATAGATTATTATATGCTGCTGTTTTCTTTTTCTTTTGGAATGGATAGCTAATTCATTCTCTCAACAAAATCTTCACACCTAGGGAAATGGGTAGTGAATTCTCTCAACCATTTGACAGAATCTAGAAACAGAAGGAACATTCCCTAAAGGGAACAGAAAATAAGAAAATGACAATCCAAAGATAAACATAGATGCCAAAAATAAAACTGCACCACCTCAACAGTCATAGGTAATGAAGGTATATGGAACATAGTCTTGTATCAAAAGCAAGTTGGTGTAGATTCAGGGGTACAATTGCTTAGGCAGCTCTCAATATACAGTAGAATAGAATTCAGTTCAAAAATTGGCAAGTCAACTATCAAACTTTTAGAAGTACACTTGACAACAATGACTGTGAGCTTTGATTATGTCATAGTCTTATTTTACCTCTTGACATCATTCATGCCTCCGGATCCAAAGTTAAGGCACCTGGATCAACTGAAGTTCTGCATCACTCTCCTTTACTGCCCAAATCTATGAGAGAAGCCTGATTTGCAGCATTGGTTGCTACAAAATTGAATTGTGTCCTTACGGCAAGTTATTTAATCTAGCACAATTGCTTTTCTGAAGGGCTCCAGGAGCTTTGGATTGCTATCTCGGCTCAGCCAGTTCAAAGCTATGTGGCTATATGGCCTCACTTCTCTAACCCTCAGTATCCTCCTGTGGACCATACGCCAATGACAGCAGCTAGTAGGAAATACAGGAATATATTCTGGATCAAATCTGTCTGCCTAGACTCTCAGTAAGGGCCACAGCAACAGGCAACTAAGGTCACAGCTCCCTGAAAGAAAGCCAGCTGGTCATGGATTATTCCCTGTTGGTGACTGGGGAAACCTTCACTCCCATTGCAAGCAGAACACTTACACTGACGCTTCCAAGTATAAGTTACCTCTTGATCTTTCCAGAAATACCCTACTAAAAAGTCAGTCATGTGACTTTTGTCATGTGTGGCATCTTACACACATTTTTGCTTAAACATAAACTTCTTGAGTTCATTTTTGAGACAGGCTCTTGGCGTGTAGCTCTGGGTGGCCTCAAACTCAGTATATACCCCAAAATGGTCTCAGACTCAAAGCAATCTTGCCTCAGACTCCCACATGCTAGAACTACAGAAAAAAGCCACCAACCCCAGCCAATAATTTAATTTTCACCAAAGGGAAAAGCCTTCTTATGGAGGTAGCAGAAAGAAGGAGTCCAAAGTATCAAGGGTGGATTTCTCAGGACACCTAGTAGAGGCATTTGGCACCATTCTTAAAGATTAACTTTGCTGTTGAGATCAGGAATTGCTGGGCAATGTATTCCTGTGCTCCCTACTAACTGTTGCCATTGGGGCAGGGGCACCCTGAACAGCTGGAAAAGGATCATACCTTCCCTTTGAGATATGCTCCACAGGAGGATACGGAGGCTTAGAGTAGTGAAGGCATATAAAGTGGTTCGCCAATTTTGGCACCCTGTGTAAAATATAAATAATTATCACTACATCACAAAGTGGTATGAGCCTGAAATAAAATTATTTCTGACCTAAAAATTATTAAATAAACACCAACCAACTATGCACAAGAGAATCACTTGCCTTGATCCAGCTTCATCAAGGTGGTCTTGTCTCTCCAGTAATGTCATGTCAGGCAGGGATCAGAAGTCTCTGGTCTTGTGGTTACAGAAATTTGGATCAGATTGAAATTTCAATTGCAGTCTTGTAGTCACTATTCCCCCAGGCAGGGCAGCCTCCTAGAAGAGAAGGTCTATCCTTGCCATGCAGGTAAATCTCAACCAAGGTGACTTCCTTTTATCAAACTCCTTCCTTATGGAAATCCTCTCATGAAACTGTGATTCCTCTCTGGCTTTCTCTGGTCATCTTGACATATTCAAGATGCTATATCCAACAGGAGCTTCAAGGAGTCAAGGCAAAGTGCCTACATCCCTACATAATTAGGTCTGTCTGGGTCCCAGTCATGTCATTGCATGTCAACTTCATTCTCTCTGGGTTGTCACATAAGCCACTCAACCCTACCATGGATGCCTTCTCCTTGGCCATTTAGTCCTAACCACCAGAAAGTTTCCCTAAATTGTGTCACATGGCATTTATGATTTCTAAGTAATAGATTATTGGTGGAAGTAGCCAATGCAAACAGGCTCTGAACCCTAGGCCTCCCTGGTCAAAGCTGGAAAGTAGAGTTGGGAACGAGGACATGAAATCGTGTGCCAGCCACACAGGAACATTCTGCTGCTCCAAGAAACCTACATCAAAGTGGCCACAGGGTGAGCTAATAGAAGATGAACAAATGTGACTCCACATTAATTGCCCTTTACGTAGAATCCAGACTTTACAGGGAGGGAAGGGCTGGGATTATAGGTGTGCACTGCTACTTCTAGTAGATGTGGTGCTGAGTCTCTGGGGGGATGACTTCTCCTTCCAGCAGTGACACTATAGTTTATGGCTTAAGACACTACTCAGAAGCAAAAACTGCCATTGGCTCTGGGTCTCACACGCTCCCTGGAAAGAGTGCTTTGGCATGGCTTGAGTTGGCTCTTTGTAAAGTACTTGGGGGCATCAGAGTCACTGTTCAAGCTTAATCAGAAGTTTCTGCGACTGGTAAAGCTAGCCTGGATGCTAAGAATAGCTTTCTTTTTTGTTTTTATTAGTTGATTTTAATATGAAAGTAGTGTACTGTCATAAAAAAAAATCAAAGAACACAGAAGGGAATAAAGAAATTTAAATGCCCTCTTACTCTGCCCACACAAACCCACTTCCAGAGGCAGCCACTATAATCATTTTTTGTGTGAAACCTTCTAAATACTTTGTATGTGGAAATATGAGATAAACTGATTTTTGGAAAATGATTTTTGAAAAAGACAGCATCATTTTTAGTAACTGTGTGCGTGTGTGTGCAATCATCCTACATCCTACTTTACCACTCCTACTGATCCCCTCTTCCCAGCTCGTCCCTCTTACCTTTATATCTTTTGAAATCACTAAGTTTAAGTAGTATCACTTGCATGAGCATTGCTAAGAGGGTTTTTATTAGAAAGTGGGCAACTTACCAATGGGTAGACCACAGATGAAAGTGACACACCTCCCCCAGAACCATTAACTGCCAACAGTTCCCCAGGGAAGGCTAGGGCCTCCCTGATCCGTGTTGGAATATCAAAGGGCTGAATTTTGTATACACCCTTTGAACAGTTAGGGATAGGTGTTGTGTCCTCTTCCTCTTACTCCTCCTCCTCCTCCTCTTCTTCCTCCTCCTCCTCCTCGTCCCCTTCCTCCTCTTCGTCCTCCTACACCACCACCACCTCTTCTTCTTCCTTTTGGTATGTGCTATGTGTGTGGAGGTTATGTGTGTGGGGTGTGTACGTGATATTCATATTGGGTATGTAGGGCCATAGAAAAAGGGGTAGAAAGAATACAAGGGCCTGAAAATGAAAAAGAGAGCTGTGAAGTGTTCTGACTATGACATGACCATTGTAATCATGAACACAGAGCAGTGGCTAGGGACAATATATTGAAGATGACTGAATGTTTGTGGGATACATAGAAATAATATTCTAACATTCTAACTGATCCTTGCCGGTAACTAGCTTTCTGCCAGAAGTTTCTACGCAGACTGCTAGGGAAGAAAGTTCGTCAATGATCTTACCCAGGTTACCATTTATTCCTCAGTACATTTTGCATACACATGAGTGTTCAGGTCCATGTTTTTATGTGGAGGCCAGAGAAGCACCTAGGGTGTCTTCCATTGCTCTCTCTGCCTTTCCCCTTCTGATGGGGGTCTCTCACTGAACCAGAAGTTCACTACTTCAGCTAGGCTAGCTGCAAGTAGGCTTCCTGAATATGCCTTTTTGTGCTCCACAATGCTGAGATTACAGGCACATCCAGGCCCTGATTTTTGTAAGGGTTCTAGGGATTCAAACCAAGGTTCTCTATTTGTACAAAAAGAAAACATTGCATAGCACTCCTCTCCATTCGGGGGCTTTTATATTCTCTCTGCCCCCACTTTCACACTGCTACCTGGGCCCTGGAAGGGGTGATATGGGTGTCCTGTTAAGGGCTAAAACCTCAACTGTCACTTATTCTCAGCACTTTGACCAACTATGAGTCTCTGCACTACCACCACCCATTACAAAAAGATTCTTCTCTGCCCACAGTGGAGAGCAACATTAGTTAGTCTGTAGGTATAATCATGAATACTTAGAATACAATTTGGCTACATGTCCAATTAACAAAGCATTAATAGTATGTTGTCCCCTAAGGCATGTAACTTTCCCTTTTGATCAGTTTTACATATATTGCCTACTATAGACCAGGCCTCAAATCTAATCAGAAAGAGATTACCCTCCAAACAGTCATATAATAATTGCACCAGTGGTAATATATTACCTGGCAGGTCAGCATACAGGATCCACAGCTGGGTAAGGCCACTAATGAGTAGTCTTCCATAGCAGCCTGCACATAACATACTGGCACTATAAAAGCTAACCAGGAAAGAAGCTTCCAAATCGCTTTCATCTTGGTGCAACCAAAGTCGGTGGTTTCTTAACCAATAGGTTCTTAGGTTCTTTTTTTTTTTTTTTTTTTTTTTTTTTTTTTTTTTCGAGACAGGGTTTCTCTGTGTAGCCCTGGCTCTCCTGGAACTCA
The DNA here is from genome assembly GCF_900095145.1 of Mus pahari. NCBI lineage: Eukaryota > Metazoa > Chordata > Mammalia > Rodentia > Muridae > Mus > Mus pahari. Next base: position 61,589,298 of record NC_034613.1, read on the forward strand.
CTCTGTAGACCAGGCTGGCCTTGAACTCAGAAATCCACCTGCCTCTGACTCCCAAGTGCTGGGATTAAAGGCATGCACCACCACGCCCTGCTAGGTTCTTAACATCTAGTCCTAATGGGCCACCAAGAGCAACTGTTGTATACTGTATGATTTGGGGGAGCTAGTGGAGCTTCCTTGGCCAATAACTCATAGAAAGGTGTTTGGTTTGGTTTGGTTTTTGAGACAAGGTTTCATAGAGACCAGGCCAGCTGGGTGTTGAACTCTATAGGTAGTTGAGCATGCCCTTGAATTCCAAATCTTTCTGTCTCTACCTACAAAGTACTAGAATTACGGGAATGAATTTTTTTAAATGAAAGGGGTAGAGAAATGGATCAGCAGTTAAGAGTAATGGTTGTTCTTCCAGAGTACCCAGGTTTGATTCCCAGCATCCACATGACAACCCACATAACCCCAGTTCTAGGAGATCTGATGCCCTCTTCTGGCCTCCATGGGCATTCTACACATGTGGTACACAGATATATGTTCAGGCAAAAAACCCATACATATAAAATAAAATAAGTAAATCTTTTTAAAAGTGCAACATTATAGGAAATAAAAATAGATCATGAGAATACAAAAACAACAACAACAATACCCAAATCCTGCCCTGAGAGAGCCAGGATCTCACTCCTAAGCCCACAGGTGAGATCACCACTTTCACTCCAATAACTATCCAAAGAGGAACCTGCCAGGAGTGCACAGGGTACAGGAACCACGGAGCAGCTGGGGACAGGGTCCTTCTGGTCTCCATCTGCATCCTAGAGCTAAAGCTGTCCCACAGGCCTCCATATAAAAATCCCACCCAGGACAGAGCTGGTCTCCCCAGGAGTGCTAACACACCTAAGATCACAGGCTAACAGGTCCACAGGAGTGACAAGCTCCAGTCAGAGACAGCAAAACCAACTAACACCACAGATAACCAGATAGCGAGAGTCAAGTACAAGAACATAAGCATCAGAAACCAAGGTTACTTGGCATAATCAGAACCCAGTTATCCCACCACAGCAAGCCCTGGATACACCATCACACCGGAAAAGCAAAATTCAGATCGAAAATCACTTCTCATGATGATGATAGAGACATTAAAAAGGACATAAATAACTCCCTTAAAGAAATACAGGTAAACAGCTACAAGCCCTTAAAGAGGGAACACAAAATCCCTTAGTTACAGGAATATACAATCAAACAGTGGAAGGAAAGGAACAAAACCATCCAGGATCTAAAAATGGAAATAGAAGCAATAAAGAAGTCATAAAGGGAGACAACCCTGGAGTTAGAAAACCTAGGAAAGAGATCAAGAGTCATAGATGCAAGCATCACCAACAGAATACAAGAGATAGATGAGAGAATCTCAGATGCAGAAGATACCACAGGAAACATTGACACAACAGTCAAAGAAAATGCAAAAAGCAAAAAGCAAAAAGCTCCTAACCCAAAACATCCAGGAAATCCAGGACACAATTGAGAAGACCAAACCTAAGGATAATAGAAGGTATAGAAGAGGTGAAGATTCCCAACTTAAAAGGGCAGTAAATATCTTCAACAAAATTATAGAAGGAAACTTCCCTAACCTAAAAAAAAGAGATGCCCATGAGAACATACAAGAAGCCTACAGAACTCCAAATAGATTGGACCAGAAAAGAAATTTCTTCTGTCACATAATAGTCAAAACACTAAATGCAAAAAGACAAGGAAAGAATATTAAAAGCAGTAAGGGAAAAGGTCCAGTAACATATGAAGGCAGACCTATCAGAATTACACCAGACTTTACACCAGAAATTATGAAAGCTAGAAAACCCTGGGCAGATGTTTTACAGAACCTAAGAGAATACAAATGCCAGCCCAGGATCCTATACCCAGAAAATTTCTCAATTACCATAGATGAAGAAAACAAGATATTCCATGACAAAAACAAACTTACATAATATCTTTCCATAAATCCAGCCCTACAAAGGATAATAGATTAAAAATTCCAACAAAAAGAGGGAAACTACACCCTTGGAAAAGCAAGAAAGTCTTCTTTCAACAAACCCTAAAGAAGATAGGCACACAAACATAATTCCACCTCTAAAAACAAAAATAACAGGGAATAACAATCACTATTCCTTAATATCTCTTAACATCAATGGACTCAATTCCCCGCCCCCCCCAAAAGAAATAGACTAACAGACTGGATATGTAAATAGGACCCAGAATTTTGCTGCATACAGGAAACACACCTCAGTGACAAAGACAGTCATTACCTCAGAGTACAAGGCTGGAAACAACAACAACAACAACAACAACAACAACAACAAACCCCAGAAAGCCCACATACACATGGAAGCTGAAGAACACTCTATTCAATGATAACTTGGTCAAGGAACAAATAAAGAAAAAATTTAAAGACTTTTTAGAATTTAATGAAAATGAAGGCACAACATTCCAAAACTTATGGGACACAATGAAAGCAGTGCTAAGAGGAAAACTCATAGCTCGATTGCCTCCAAAAAGAAACTGGAGAGAACATACACTAGCAGCTTAACAGCACACATGAAAGCTCTATAACAAAAAGAAGCGAATACACCCAAAAGGAGTAGACAACAGGAAATAATCAAACTCAGGGCTGAAATCAACCAAGTAGAAGCAAAAAGATATATGCAAAGAATCAATGAAACCAGGAGCTGGTTCTTTGAGAAAATCAACAAGATAGATAAACCCTTAGTCAGACTAACCAGAGGGCAGAGACAGAATCCAAATTAACAAAATCAGAAATGAAAAGGGAAGCATAACAAAAGAAACTGAGGAAATTCAAAAAATCCACAAAACCTACTACAAAAGCCTATACTCAACAAAACTGGAAAACCTGGAGGAAATGGACAAATTCCTAGGGATACCATGTACCAAAGTTAAATCAGGATCAGATTAATGACCTAAACAGTCCTATATCACCTAAAGAAATAGAAGCAGTCATTAATAGTCTCCCAACTAAAAAAAGCCCAGGACCAGATGGGTTTAGTGCAGAGTTCTATCAGACCTTCAAAGAAGACCTAATAACAATACTCTACAAATTGTTCCACAAAATAGAAATAGAAGGTACTCTACCCAATTCGTTCTATGAAGCCACAATTACGCTTATACCTAAACCACACAAAGACCCAACAAAAAAAGAGACGTTCAGGCCAATTTCCCTTATGAATATCGATGCAAAAATAATAAAATTCTCACCATGATCAAGTCGGCTTCATCCCAGGGATGCAGGGATTGTTCAAGGACCTCCACATAAAACCAGGTACACTGAAACTAATAGAAGAGAAAAGTGGGGAAGAGCGTGGGAACAGGGGAAAAGTTCCTGAACAGAACACCAATAGCTTATGATCTAAGATCAAGAATTGACAAATGGGACCTCATAAAATTGCAAAGCTTCTGTAAAGAAAAGGACACTGTCAATAGGACAAAACGGCAACCAATAGATTGGGAAAAGATCTTTACCAACCCTACATCTGATAGAGGGCTAATATCCAATATATACAAAGAACTCAAGAAGTTAGACCCTAGAGAACAAAATAACCCCATTAAAAATGGGGAACAGAGCTAAACAGCAAATTCTCAATTGAGAAAACTCGAATGGCCGAGAAGCACCTAAAGAAATGACCAACATCCTTAGTTATCAGGGAAATGCAAATCAAAACAANCCAAAACTTATGGGACACAATGAAAGCAGTGCTAAGAGGAAAACTCATAGCTCGATTGCCTCCAAAAAGAAACTGGAGAGAACATACACTAGCAGCTTAACAGCACACATGAAAGCTCTATAACAAAAAGAAGCGAATACACCCAAAAGGAGTAGACAACAGGAAATAATCAAACTCAGGGCTGAAATCAACCAAGTAGAAGCAAAAAGATATATGCAAAGAATCAATGAAACCAGGAGCTGGTTCTTTGAGAAAATCAACAAGATAGATAAACCCTTAGTCAGACTAACCAGAGGGCAGAGACAGAATCCAAATTAACAAAATCAGAAATGAAAAGGGAAGCATAACAAAAGAAACTGAGGAAATTCAAAAAATCCACAAAACCTACTACAAAAGCCTATACTCAACAAAACTGGAAAACCTGGAGGAAATGGACAAATTCCTAGGGATACCATGTACCAAAGTTAAATCAGGATCAGATTAATGACCTAAACAGTCCTATATCACCTAAAGAAATAGAAGCAGTCATTAATAGTCTCCCAACTAAAAAAAGCCCAGGACCAGATGGGTTTAGTGCAGAGTTCTATCAGACCTTCAAAGAAGACCTAATAACAATACTCTACAAATTGTTCCACAAAATAGAAATAGAAGGTACTCTACCCAATTCGTTCTATGAAGCCACAATTACGCTTATACCTAAACCACACAAAGACCCAACAAAAAAAGAGACGTTCAGGCCAATTTCCCTTATGAATATCGATGCAAAAATAATAAAATTCTCACCATGATCAAGTCGGCTTCATCCCAGGGATGCAGGGATTGTTCAAGGACCTCCACATAAAACCAGGTACACTGAAACTAATAGAAGAGAAAAGTGGGGAAGAGCGTGGGAACAGGGGAAAAGTTCCTGAACAGAACACCAATAGCTTATGATCTAAGATCAAGAATTGACAAATGGGACCTCATAAAATTGCAAAGCTTCTGTAAAGAAAAGGACACTGTCAATAGGACAAAACGGCAACCAATAGATTGGGAAAAGATCTTTACCAACCCTACATCTGATAGAGGGCTAATATCCAATATATACAAAGAACTCAAGAAGTTAGACCCTAGAGAACAAAATAACCCCATTAAAAATGGGGAACAGAGCTAAACAGCAAATTCTCAATTGAGAAAACTCGAATGGCCGAGAAGCACCTAAAGAAATGACCAACATCCTTAGTTATCAGGGAAATGCAAATCAAAACAACCCTGAGACTCCACCTCACACCAGTCAGAATGGCTAAGATCAAAAACTCAGATGACAGCAGATGCTGGCAAGGATGTGGATAAAGAGGAACACTCCTCCATTGCTGGTGGAATTGCAAGCTTGTACAACCACTCTGGAAATCAGTCTGGCAGTTCCTCAGAAAATTGGACATAGTATTACCTGAGGACCCAGCAATATCACTCCTGGGCATATATCCAGAAGATGCTTCAACATTTAACAAGGACACATGCTACACTATGTTCATAGCAGCCTTATTTATAATAGCCAGAAGCTGGAAATAACACAGATGTTTTTCAACAGAGGAATGGATACAGAAAATGTGGTATATTTACACAATGGAGTACTATTCAGCTATTACAAACAATGACATCATGAAATTCTTAGGCAAATGGATGGAACTAGAAAATATCCTGAGTGAGGTAACTCAGTCACAAAAGAACACACATAGTATGTATTCACTGATAAGTGGATATTAGCCCAAAAACCAGAATACCCAAGATACGTGAATTCACAGACCACATGAAGCTCAAGAAGAAGGAAGACCAAAGTGTGGTGCTTCAGTCCTTCTTAGAAGGAGCAACAAAGTATACATGGAAGGAGTTACAGAGACAAAGTGTGGAGCAGAGACTGAAGGAAAGGCTATCCAGAGACTGCCCAACCTGGGGATCCATCCCATATACAATCACCAAACCCAGACACTATTGTGGATGCCAAGAAGTGCTTGCTGAACCCATGGCTCCAGCTGCATATGTAGCAAAGGATGGCCTTGTCTGGCATCAATGAGAGGAGAGGCCCTTGGTCCTGTGAAGGCTCAATGCCCCAGTGTTGAGGAATGCCAGGGTGGGGAGGTGGGAGTGGATGGGTGGGTGGGAGAGCACCCTCATAGAAGCAGTGGAAGGGGGGATGGGATAGGGGCTTTTTGGAGGGGAAACTGGAAAGGGGATAACATTTGAAATGTAAATAAATAAAATATCCAATTAAAAAGAAAAAGAATAACTAATAATAATAATAATAATAGCAACAACAACAAAACCACAAAGTGACTCAAGTTTCAGCTTATAGACCATAACAACGAGTAATATTCTCCAAGGTGTTTCTCAATACCTTTGTTATAGAAATAAAATCACACTGTGTTGTTGTGGATCTCTTCTTCTTCTTCTTCTTCTTCTTCTTCTTCTTCTTCTTCTTCTTCTTCTTCTTCTTCTTCTTCTTCTTCTTCTTCTTCTCCTCCTCCTCCTCCTCCTCCTCCTCCTCCTCCTCCTCCTCCTCCTCCTCCTCCTCCTCCTCCTCTTCCTCTTCCTTCTCCTCCTCCTCCTTCTCTTCCTCCTCCTTTATTTGTTCTTTTGATACAGAGTCTCACTATACATCTGAATGCTATGTAGACTAGTCTGGCTTTGAACTCAAAGACCTCTACTCCTGAGGATTAAAGGCATGCACCAACATGCCAGGCTCCAATGTGCCTTATTTTCATGCAAGGTATATTTCCCTCTTCAAGTCATGATGGTCTTGAATTCCTGATCCTCCTGCCTTTGCCTACTGAATGCTGGGATTACAGGCTTATACTGTAACGCCCAGCATAAAAAGGCTTTGAAAATACCAGTGAACAGTGTTGTAGTGAGCATACTTGTGGTTCATTTTCCTCACCATGATGATGATGCAGGTGCAAACTATGAATAAATATCTAAATTTATAAATTTGGGAACTCTTGTAATAAACATCTTGTATCTACTGTACTGACAAACATAACATATCTGGCAGCATCAAGTGTTGGCAAGGATTTAAAACACTAGGGATGCTAGGGCAGGAAAATTAGTATTCTATTGTCAGGTCAAGCAGGTTTGTTACAACATCATATTCAACAAGGTTCTCTAAGCATTCTTGTTTGTGTGTAGGGGTTGTCTTTTTAGTTAACACATAATAAATATGCAAATGGGGATACTGAAAAAACCATGTGATCCCAAAACCTGGAATTCATGGAATGGGCTTGAAAGACTAGAATTCTATTTAAAGTTACAATCTGGATTGAAATCATCTTAGATATGAGTATAATAGAGTTCCAAGAACTGATTTCCGGATACCCCCCAAATTAAGAGGGTATGGCCTGTGGAGAGAGGAGGAACTGAGAAGGAACTAAAGGAAATAGGAGTGACTGGTCTCAAATGATACTAGTGTCCGGAAAAATATGAACTTTAAAAGTAGCCATTGGATTTAGCAACACAGCAGACTCCAGACCGTGACAAGAGCCACTTTTGTCTAGTGATACAAATGAGGAAGAGAAAAAAGAAGCAGAAAAATGTAGATGATTGTCTGGAGGAAAGATGGCTTTCAAGAGAAAACTGGCTTCCTGTGTGAGAATTTCAGAACACTCTCAGAATGGCCTGGTTAAGAGGGACTAATTCCTAAACCAGGAAGGAAGGAAGAAGTGTACTATGTGGCAGGATATGGGATGTACTGCCTATAAGTTAACCTTTCATCTGAGTCAGGACAGGACATGCCCAAGCTCCAGAACAGAGGCTAAAGTCCCTAGCTAATGCTACTGGCATGGATAGATATTTATACACATCATGTTTTATATAATATGTAAATGTGCATATATATCATACTAAAAGGAATCTGTACATGTTAGTACTCCTGGGTATTTTCCATTATATGTTAATTGGCAGTTGATGACTTTTCTTTTTCCTATTGTCTGTCCAATTCTTTCCTGGCCTATTTTCCTGTTGGGTTAATTTTAAGAAGATGAGAGCTTGCTCTCATATAGAGCAAATAAATCTTGCTCATCTGTCGTTTCTGTAATGACAGTTATGGTGGGTTTTGCTGTACAGAAGCTTTTCATTTCTCCATCTTTTCTTGTATGATTTCTGGTTTTCATGAAATACTTAGAAAGACTATCCCCACCCCAAGATTCCTTCTAGTGCTTTTATGGTTTCATTTTTACATTAAACCTCTGAGCCATCTGGAGTTTATTTTCATGTGTAGTATGAAGTGGGAAACCCAGCTTGCTGTTCCAACATGATTTCTTGGATGATAATACTTCTAATGCAGTGATTTGAAAGGGGAAAGAGGGGGCAGGATCAGGTGTGGGAAGAGACAGGAATCAGGAGAGTTCAGGTATCAGGAAATTGAACAGAGGTGTATAGCAATGGGGCATGGGGAACTGGGGGTAACCACTAGAAAGGCCCAGATGCCAGGAAAGCAAGAGCCTCCAAGGACCCAGTGGGTATGACATTAGCTGAAATACCCAACAAAGGGGAGAGAGATCCTATAGAGACCACATCCAGAGGTTAGCCATGGCCCCCAGTTGAGGAATGGAGCCACCCACCCATCTCAAAATTTTTAACCCAGAATTGCTCCTGTCTAAAGGAAATACAAGGACAAAGAGTAGAGCAGAGACTGAAAGAAAGGCCATCCAGAGACTGCCCCACCTGGGGAATCTATTCCATATGCATCCAGCAAACCCAGACTGCTGATACCAAGAAGTGATTGCTGACAGTAGCCTGATATAGCTGTTCCTTGAGAGGCTCTGCCAGAGCCTGACCAATATAGATGCAAATGCTCGCAGACAACCACAGGACTGAGCATGAGGACTCCAATGGAGGAGTTAGAGAAAGGACTGAAGGAGCTGAAAGGGTTTGCAACCCCATAGGAGGAACAACAATATCAACCATGCAGACTCCCCAAAGCTCTCAGGGACTAAACCACCAACCAAAGAGTACACATGGAGGGGCCCATGGCTCCAGTTGCATATGTAGCAGAGGGTGGCCTTATCTGGCATCAATGGGAAGGGAGGCCCTTGGTCCTGTGAAAGCTCAATGTCCCAGTATCGGGGAATGCCAGGGCAGGGAGGCAGGAGTGGGTGGGTGGGTAGGGGAGTACCCTCATAGAAGCAGGGGGAAAGGGATAGCATAGGAGGATGGGATAGGGGGTTTGTGGAGGGAAAACTGGGAAGGGGAATAACACTTGAAATGTAAATAAAGCATAACCAATAAAAAATGGGAAAAAAGAACAACTTCCTGCTAGAAGCAATGAACTTGCCTTGAAACCGAGAGTAGTAGTAAAGCAAGTGAAGGAGACGTCAGTCAGCACTAAAGCTTGGACACAGAATAAGTATTAGATGTGAACACGCAGAAATCCAGTATGAACTCAGTGTGAGCAAGAGGCTGGGGCTGTAGCTTGCACCAGTCCTGGATCAGAAGTTAGAGTCTCAGAAAGTGCCCTGTTGCCTGCTCGCATAGAGAGCACAGAGATAAACCCCTCTGGGTCCTTTAAATGAATGGACACAGTGGGTTGACACCAGCAGCCAAGAGAGCAGAGAAGAGGTAAGGACACCAATATAGACTGGATGGCAATTGGTGTTGGTAGGAAGTGCTCTGGAAGGTAGAGCTGCAGCAGGACTTGCTCATTGTTTGAATGTGGATGGACTATTCTGATAATGAAGTCAGGGAGAGAAGACTGCTTTGGAGGGCAACAGGGACCTGAGAATCTCAAACTGAAGTATTCCATCTCCTAGGAAATCTCTTTAAAACAGAAGATAAACAACTGAAAACAGCTTCAGGAAGTCCCGAAAACTGACCAGATTCACTAGACCCCTCCCTCCCAAGAGTAAATAAGACTGCTGAGACTCTGTCTCAGACAAACCAAGCTACAGACAAGACTGAGAACGGACCAGCTGCCTAAAGACTCAGAAACCAGCCAAGCTGCCTAGAAGAAATTTAGACCAACTTGGAGAGTCACTTGGAAGTGACACTCTCTAACCTATAGAGCTGCCTCAGGCTGTGCAGTGTGCTCCAGGTCCCCACCTTTGTGTGCTATCACCCACGCTGGTGTGGGCCTTGGTGATGCAGCTGTCTTTGAGTCATTTCTGTTCCTGTAAGTAACACCCATCCATATTCGTGTAAGTAACCCCAATAAAAGTCATTGGTCCACCAAGTTGGACTTGAGTAACATTCATAATTTGTCTGATCTGTCATAGTCTCCCTATCTGGGATGAGTTGTGCGTGTTTGTGTGTGCCTGTGTGTGTGTGTGTGTGTGTGTGTGTGTGTGTGTGTGTGTGTGTGTCTATGTGTCTGTGTGTCTGTATGTGTCTGTGTTTCTGTGCCTGTGTGTCTATGTGTGTTATAAAAGTCTGTCACAAAACAACGGCTTAGAATGGAGGGACAAGAATGTTTTTGAACATGTTAGTTTTAGTTGATTCTTAAACACCCATGTGGTGAATTCAAATAGCAGTATTTGCAACAGCAAAAGTTCTTTGAGCACTTCCAAGAAACAAACTGTAGTATAAACAGAAGACAACTTTACAACATTTTCAGCATCCCACAATCCCCCAGGTAATGGTACTCTTGCTTCAAGTATACAGATAGAAAACTGAAACACGACAAGTAACTTGGCTAATTTGCATATCCAGTGTTTGTACCCACATCATCTTGTTCCAGAGAAAGTGAACATAACTTTCACATCTCCTGATAAGTGGAGTGTCAGAGAAGCCACACAAAACAAGTCTTTCTAGAAGGAAGGAATTATCAGTTGTACCTATGAAGTAAGGGCAGGGGTGTGAATTTGGTAATATGAATTGCTGACAAGAGTGATTTTTAAGCAAGTGGTAGGGTTGAAATACTGATGGGAATGAGATTGTGAAAGCATGGGAGAAGTAGAGGCACTCAGTCCAGAAAAGGAAATAGAGGTGGCAGTGGGATTCACTGATTGGTGATAGTGGTGGTGGTGGTGATGATGATGATGATGGGAAATACTCCAGATAAGATGGGCGATATTTTTGAAGTGCTAGGGATTGAGCTCATGGCCTTGCATATGCTAAGTGGGCATTCTACCACTGAACTGCATTCCCAGTGAGACAGACTGGTTATGGGGGTAAGGAGGTGGTTCTGTCAGTAAGCTATTTGCCATATAAGCATGAGTACCTGAGTTCAATCCCTATAACCTCTGTTTAAATTAAAAAACAAAAAAGCGGGTGCCTCTATATACATCTGTAATCTCAGCACTAGGGTTGTGGGTTCAGTTTCAACTGCTCTCTGTTTGTTTGCTTATTATTTATTTATTAAGACTGGGTCTCAAGATGTAGCTTAGCTGTGGCTGGCCTGGAACTTGCTGTATAGAACAATATATGGATCATTACTCCCCCACCCCATCTGGAACAGGCTGACCTTGGGCTCACAGTGATCTACCTGCCTCTGCTCCGGAGTGTTAGAATTAAAGATACTTGGCCATTTTATTTTTTGAAAAGCTAATGAATGAAAAGCAAAGAGAGAAATCAGGTTTGGAGCTCTGCAAATCTTCATGGATATTTGTCCCTGAACCAACTAAATAAACCCTTAGAAAGAGGGGAAGTTGTAAAAAATAGAAGCCTGTATTAGAGATTCTAGCAGTCGGACATCATGCCAGGTGTTTAAAGTGGACTTGACAGACTTTGGAGACATAAAGGTAGGGAAAATTGGGAGCCTACAGGTTGGGGATGGCCAGTACTGAGATATGAGTCACTGGTGTCACATACTTATTAGCCTACTGTTGCTCTCTAGTTATTTTCCCCCACCTTCTACAAAGCGAATCAGACCTAAATTTTCATTCCAGAACAGACTAGACCATCTCGAGAAAGATGAGTGTGGGGAGCTTCTCCTGGGAAGGGTTTCAGTTAAGAATGAAGTAGAGAGCTCCCTTCAAGGGGAGGCAGGTACTCAGAGCAGCATCGTTAATGATGGCTGTGGCTTCTGTCTGTGCATTCTAACACAGCAGCCACCAATCCCATTTGAAATGTAACCAGATGACAGAACAACAGAATTTCCAAGAGTATTTCACTGTGACTCACTTAAACTTTAATAGCAGGGCCCTTGAGTCCAAGCTGCTGTCCCTTACAGAACAGATATAGCCATTTAGAAATGAGCATTTGTGTGCACTTTGTAGCTCTCTGCCAGGTCTCCCAATCCAGGACTCCTGTCTGCTCAGGGATCCCATGGACACCCCAACCCCCAATGGCTACTGATGCCTATCTTAGTAAGTATAGCTGTACAGATATATACTCATTTCAGGTTCCATCATCACAGATTCCTAGGCCTAGAATGGGACAAGAGGAAGAATGGAAGGCACAGTACCAGCCTAGAGCCATATGGTCAGTTCATGATCCACAGATACAGATTACTAAAACTATATGCCACAAACAGGAGTCAAGGGCATCCCCAGCTAGGCCTGTATGATACTTTATGATGAGAGCCAGACCTTTGCCCAGAGCCTGCTTTTCCATGTAGGGGCCAGGAATCTGGCCAGGACCAACTTAGACAAGAAGAAAAAAAGATACTCATCTCAATTGAAAGATGGGGTGGGGGAGTAATGATCCTGCTCAGATGGATAAGGAGCAAAACATTACACTTCTTCCCTCTCTTCTCCCAAATGTTGCTCCTCTTAAGCCCCTGGGAAGTCAAGGCAGCTAAGCATCTAGGAAGGTTTCTGAGAAAGATCAGAAAGTCTACAGCCTACAAGAGGTAAGCCACAATCATCTGCCCCCTCCTTAGTACAGAAGATGCACTGTGGCTTCAGGGGTGTGCTGCACTTCCCTTTCCAGGTTGTCCTTTTCAAGTACAAGGGAAGAGTTCAACTCAATAGAACAAATTCATAGCTCTAGTACTTGAAAACACCTCGAGTAGCTGTGGTCACAGGTCTGTCAGGCAGTGGCTTACCTCAGAGTCTGAGGTACCTCTTCCTCTGCTTCCTGCAACAGATGGAGCCATTCCGAAGTTTAAGTACAGGCTGCCAGGCTTCCTAGTACAGGGTCCATTAATATCATGGGCCCTACAGAACCCAGTATGGACTATGCCTTCCTGTTTCTGAGCAGGTAGCAACTTCCAGACCTTTCCTCTTCCAGGCACTGGTTCACAATACTCCTATGAGAGGGTCTCAAGAGCCTGAAACACTTCTGGGGCAATAATGGGGCCTCCTGGAGCTGGCTTGGGCTGGCCTCCAGGAAGAAGCTCCCAGCTAAAGCCAGACAGCCTCTGGACTCCCAAGGCTAGCAAGCCCAAGCCCTCAGCATGGCCCCATGCTGGCCAGCAGTGGCTGAGCTAGCTCAGGAGATGAGGGGGCACTGGGCAAGGAGCCCACTGTCTCCTCCTCATGACTTTCCTTCTTCCTCATCCCAGGAGCCTCCTTGCCGTCCAACTGTACTAAAACTCCGGAAAACCATGGCGGGGAGGTTTTCCAATTAGAACATTCTTTTTCCAATCTGTGGGATGATTCTTAAAGCAGCAAAAAGCCATTCTTCAGGGCATGTGGGGATTATCTGCCAACAAGACCTTGGCTCAGCGTGTGCACTCGTGCTCCGGAGGCCTGGCCTGGGGCAGCTTCAAAGCCAGAGAGAAAAGGCAGAGTTTGTTCTGGGGCATCAGGTCATGCAGACAGAGACTGGTAGAAAGTGTCCTGCTTATTCAAAGCAGTGTGTTTGAAGACAGCACAGCTCCAAGAACAGGGCTGGAGGACATTTGAAAGTGGCCCATCTCAGGAGGTGCATGACATTCCAATCCCTTTACTGGAACATAAGCTCAAGACTCTCAGCAGGATTGAAGCCTTTGGAGCAATCCCTGGACACATAAGCTGCTCCTCAGAAAGGAACTGTCCGGCCTCGGCCAAAAGACTGGGAGCTACATTTTTTCTGGGCAAGATGGAGTGTAGTGGAAGCTCTTGACAAGTATGAGTGTTTGTGTATGCTAGAGAAGAGGCACAGCCTCATAGTGGAGTTGTAAGGGGTCACTGAAGACAAAATTTTATAGGTAAGGAACTCACCCCAATTGCTGAGAATCTGGGTCACCTCCTGTCAGGTGAGCTGATTACAAACACAGTGACCTGGCATCACAAGCTCAGGGCTCCATAGGTCCATTCCTGAGTGTGGCTCTGCCTAGCTTGGGGACCCCTAGCCCCAGGGGACCCACCCTGCTGAGAGTCAGCAGTCACCTAGCAAGTATAAACTTGTTAAAGAGTTTAGCAGGATGAGGCAGCAGGGCGGGACCCAAGAAGGAAGGAGGGGAAGCAGGGGATTAGGGTACAAACAAGAACCTGGCACTCCCTATACACAAACTCCAGTTTCTACCAGTTGGACACATAGCCCACCCAAAGCCTCTGGAGTCCTACAGCAGACTGTGGGATCTTTAGGTACAGTCATTCTCCCTGCTTGTTTCTGTGTGTGTGTGCAGCTGCAAGGTTCAAGCCATTTGTCTTCTCCTATAGGAATCCTGCCTGCTCCACCTCTGGGTCCTGTTAGCTTTCAGTGTACCATCTGTTGTTCCTTTCAAAGCCTGGAAACTCTTCAGCTAAATAGGCCTGTCTGAGCTCTGCTTCTAGCTTTGCAGATGAGAAAGGGCTACCCTAGGGAGTCTAGTAATCCTGCTGGCCCATTCTCTCAGACAGCCACTTGTCCTCTGGTCTGGCCTGCCAGAGAAGCTGTTTTGGTTACCTACTCCTGAGCTGTGGCCCCTCTGAACAGGAATACTACCTACTATGCCATGATTTTCCTGGTAGTCCAGCCTGCTCCTCAAGCCTACCCTTAGGAACAGCTTCTGTGCTTTCAAAGCAATGCCTTGTTGGTGGCATTCCTGGGGGGCTGCTGCAGGCACTACTACCCAAGCTGGAAGGATGCCAGAGCCAGAAGGAAAGGATGGAGGGGAAAATTGCAACTCTGAAAAGGGTTAGCTTCTTGGTCAGTCTTGGAGCTGAGTCAGGGGCTAAGGCACAAAAGTGCAAAGGAGAGACAGGGACAGGCTCAGGCCATGCACAGGTACAGTTGAGTCTAAGAGACAGTAACCACCAAAACCTTGGGGTAGAACTTAAGGGGAGTCCAAGGAAAGATTCATGGAGACAACAACTTGACAGCTCAGAATGGGTACAAGATTACCGAATATCCCTAGAGAGATGTCATCTCAAACAAAGGAGCTTGGTTTATCTGAATGCATAGCACGTGTATATACCTGTATCCTAGCATTTAGGGGACTGAGACAAGAGGATTGTTGTAAATCTGAGACCAACATGGACTACATAGTACCTCTCCTCCCCCAAATGGTGACTGGCTAAGGTGCCTGGAGGTAGCCCTGTAAGAGGTGTGGGTTGAAAGCATCATTGGAAGATTCTGTTAGGGCAGTGAACAGGTGGGCAGGGCAGGGCACGGCACCTACCATTCAAGTCAAACCCGTTTGCAGGCAAGATCCGCTGCAGGGCCTGGCAGCCTAGGTAGGAGGGAGGAGTCCAAGGCTAGTTTCTTTGGCTAGAGCTTCCATCTGTCTTGGGCAGAGCTGAGTCACTTTGGACAAGGAAAGAGCTTGAGGTCTGGTGTAGCTCTTAATGGCCAGCTATGTTATTAGGTACCACTCTTGCTCATGCCCTACAGCTGGCCCATCCTCAATCAAGGCTCTGCAGCAGAGCTTTCTCTTTTCTGGAGGACCTTGGGAGACAACTGTTACCACCTACTCCCTCCCACCCATGTTGTATCACTTTGTGTTTTACATTCTGCCTCTTTTGGGGCTAGGTCCAAAAGAGTCTTGTGATCCATCCTAGGCCATACAGTTAGTATGTTTGGGAGCTAGGATGCCAAGCCAAATGGAAGGCCATCAGTAGACTTGGTGGGGGAAGGAGAAGAAGCATTAGATGATGGTCACTGGTCTGAGACTAACAGAATTGGAAGGAGAAAAACACCTGTTGGCAGGAGACAAAGATTAACCACTCCTCCAGAACACACAAGGCACTTCCTTTCTGTCTGATAAACCCACAGAGAAAAGAACCCTCCTTTCAGAGTTGCAATCTCCATTCTATCCCTTCCTCATGAAAATGCCCCAGATCCTCTGGGCTGGTCTCTGTGATCCAGAGATAACCAGACAGGGCACCAACCTCCCAGAGCTCACCACTGAGAATAAAGGGTTATACACTATCATCCGAGGAAATGGGAGAGTGAGTGCACAGAAGGAAGTGGTCATTTTGACTAGGTGGCAGGCAGGAGAGGATGACATCTGAAGACTGGGTGAGTTCAGTGGCAGAGGGATATAGGAAGAGCACTGCAGAGAGTATGAGTGCAGGAACAAAGGTCTGAGGTCTGAGGGCACAGATGCAGTCAGAAGACATGGGGAAGCCGGGGAGATTACAGTGGAGTGCTGGGGTGGCTGGTCTTACAGACAGAGGTTGAACACAGTCAAACATTAGGCCTCCTAAAAGCATCTGCTTTCATCCCAAGACCAACAGGAAGCTGTAGGAAAGTGCTCTAAGCAGCTAGCATCTGGTCATATACCCAGTGAAGCTGCATACTGTGTGATGGCTGAAATGGGAAGGAGGATAAGTCACAGGAAAGGACAAAGTGAGTAGATTTGAGGGCCACTGCTGTAAAATTGGCAACAGGACTCCCCCCCCTTTAATCTTTCTTCTTTTCTTTTCTTTTCTCTTTTCTTCTCTTCTCTTTTTTCTTTTATCTTTTCTTTTTCTTTCTTTTTAAGATTATCATTCTGATAGGTTTTTTGTGTACACTGGCTTAATTATCTCCTCTATTGGAAGGACTTCCCTGACCTCACAGTGAGGGTTAGGAGCCTTTATTGGATGTTCTCTTAAGTTCCACAGCGCTACTACATCCCCACACTTAGTGCCTTGCACACATTAAGTATCCAAAAAACGTGAATGAATCTCATTTATTAAACTGAATGTGTGTGTCTTCCGACCTGCCCTGAAAGGTGGTCCTATTTTGCCTCACTGCCGGCTCCAAAAATGATCTCCAGGGTACAAGTTTTCCCAGGTGCCAGACAGAAGTTTCTTGCTCATTTTTTTTCTCCTATGCCTGACTTCCTGCATGATCTCAGCCATCAGTCCGCATCCCCCTGCCCCCAAGCCTGGTCCTTTCCCCGCCCCTGTCTGGGATCTCCATCTGTAAAATGGATCTAGGCATAGTAGTTCTCGACAGAACTGACCCGCCCGCATCTGTGGAAGTCGTTGGCCCAGAGCCTGGCCATATCTCGCCAGGCGCACGCAGGGGCGCCACTAGTCAGCGAGGGCCCTTCACGTGGTGGAGTCCTCCTGGCCCTGGGACTGGGAGCCCAGAGGAATTAGCCTGGAAGTTTTCCAAAGCGTCAAACCTTTGTGGAGTTCGCTCTGAGCTGGGTGAGTGGAGCCCCAGCCTTGATTTCTCCAGCAGCTTCTTTGGGCGGAGCAGGGAAGGGGTGGGAGGACCGAGGACACTGGCTGGAGAATGTGCGGAATGTGCCAGGCGCATCTACCTACCCCAGGAGAGGGCAGAGGAAGGGGGCCGGCCGAGGGGAGGGGCGAGGGACGAGGCTCCAGGCAGCGGGGAAAACCTGTTTGTTCTCGGGCGGGTGGAGCCCAGTCCGTGCCTCTTCGTTGCCCAGCGCGCGTCCTGCTGCGCCCGGCTTCCTGCTGCGCCCCGCTTCCCGCGCCCGCTAACGCGACCCGGCTGGATCCAGTGCTGCCCACCCGAGGGAGCCCGCGCACCACGCCTGCCCGACACTCTGCCCGTCACACAAGCTGGGCACCTGTACCAGGTAGGGTTGTTGAGTCGCCTTCCTAAAAAAGTGGCCCGACCACCGGGAGGCAACAAGGAGCACCCAGTTTGTGTCCTCCTGGACACAAACCAGGGCCTCAGTTTCCCTACCAATAATTCATACTCGCTCCAAGCATCCCTCTTGGGATTCCCGTCAGGGAGGCAGTACCCTTGGTTTCTGCTTTTCACCGCGAGTGAAGAGACAGGCACCGTTCCTCGGAGTGACTAACAAAAGCAAGTGGCTCTCTGGCTGGTCTAGCCCCTCTGACCTAATCATTTGTGGATGAGACTGATTGTTAGTAGACTGCCAGCGGGGATGGGGCAGGGTGAGCCTAGAGTTGGTGTGTTGCAAGCATCACAGAATCCCACATCCTTAGTAAAATGTGCCCATTTTATAGATGAGGAAACTGAGGTACAGAGGCAAGCTTACTCAAGAATCCCCTCACAGGCCTGGAGCCCAGAGCAAAGGGACTTAATGGTGGTTTGTGATAGACATGTACTGGGCACTGGGCTACCTCAGGGCTGGGAAGGGAGCTGCTCATACTCAGACAGAAGGCGCCAAATCAAGTGTCAGTGTGGTGTTATCAGCGGGATCTGCTGTGCACAGTCTCTGTAACTGGATTGTTTGTGCCGGGCCAGGGGAGAGCCGATAGCCTCATCCTCTTTGCAACTGCTTAGTGATAGCTTGGCCTCTGAGAAAGGTTGAAAACGAAGATCCTCCTGTCGGCTCTGCCACTTCCTTCTGCACTGTGGCACCTGCTAGCTCCACTGAGGAAAAGGAGAAACCTACCAGGCCCACTTCCCCTCCAAGGCTGTGGAGTCTATAAAGGATGTTGGGAGTTCTGTTCTCCACAAGCCATTTGTATTGAGTCTTGCCATTAAGGCAGGTGGTGACACCTGCTCTTGGTCTTGTCTTGCTCTCATGGCTCTTTGGATTTCTAGTCATGGTGCTTAGACTGGGGCAGGAAGTGGGTTTCCACAGGCTGATAAACCTGAATAGTGGTGAGGGGCTCTGAATCAGAGAGCTGCAGTAGGAGGCTTATGAAGTTCTTATCTTCCCAAACAGTGCCAGCTTGGGTGCCAACAAATCTCCAGGGCACAGGTGCATATATCAGGTACAACTTACTGGAGGGCACAGGAGAATGTGTTCACCACCCTCAGCCCACTCACTGCAAGATTGGAAGGAACAGAACCATCCCAACTGACCTGCTCCCGTCAATTATCAGTGCTGGCCGAGGCTGTGCACTCAGTGGAGCAGAAATGATAGAAGGTGCCTAGGTCAAAGCTAAGTACACAACAGATGCTCAAAATGTTCATTTTCCTCCTCTGGGCACTCATGAGTCAGTGCCCTGCTCAACTGCAGTTTTGAGGGGGAAAAGTATTAATAGCCTGGATCACGGATGCAGCCCAAGCTGGAAAGATTAGGAAGAAGAAGTCTGTAGAGACATAGGCTACTCCAGAAAGAGCTGCCATCGGAACAGGACAAAACCCTCCCAACTTAAGAGTACTGGTCCCAGGAACAACTAGAATGTAGCAAAGTCCTTCCTCAAACTGCTTTGGGCCTTCTAAGACCTGATAGGGCAGGAACTCTGGTTTCGTAGCATCAGGACCTGGTTGAGGTGGCCACTGGTACCTGATCCCTCCAATTTTTGCTTTGATGCAGAATCCTGTTTGATGAAAGGCAGGAGCCTGCCCTTCTCTTCTCCTTTCTCATTGAAACCTCCATATGTGATTTATCCCTTTAGTTTAGATGTTGCCTCAAGCCATACCCTATATTGTGCTGGGTCACACATAACACAAATTTTCTTTCTGCGTGCTAAACCCTGAGGCCCCCTTCATTGCCAGTCCTATAGTAACATGGAACAGGTCTGGGGTGTGGTGCTTGGAGAAACTTCTCATATTACACTACAGACTTTGGGCACCCATGGTGGGTACTTGGCCTGGGTGCAGACAACTTGTCTGGCTTCTTTCTCCCAAACTAGGCCCCACTTCACCTCTTGCTCCCATGACCAATGACAAGGGAAATACCATCCTAGGTTAAACACTTTCCTTTTATCAAGCTGCTTGAATACAAGGTAGGAAATCAAAACCATAAGAGATTGGGTGGTATGCTCAGGCCTGTCCATGTGGACGGTTACTTAGTTGGGCTCTGAACTCAGAGTGGCCTCTTGGCCTTTCTCTTACCCATGGTGCTGGTGTCAGTTCATTTTTCCCAAAGAGAAACTGAGACACAGAATGGAGGCCCTTAAACTTCTCTTGTGGATCCACGTGAAAGACCTAGAGGCCCTGTGCATGTTGTTCTCCAGGGCTTATGTGCAAAGTCAAACTCAGAGGTGAGGAAGGTGGAAGCAATCTGCAGCTTAAGCAGATGTCCCTGGGGGAATTTAAAGAAGAAGAAACTAAAAGGCTGCTCTCAGAAACACTGTCTGGTCTTTTCCTGTGGGCAGTGCTCACTTCATGTTTTGAGGGGAAGCTGGTAATTTGAGGAGTACATAGAGCAGTTTTTTACCTACTTGTTAATGCCTACATTGTAACCCCTCCTCTTGCATAGCTGCCCTTGAAGTTACTGCTGGTGGCCTGAGGAGGCTGTGGAGCTCTGGAGATAAACACAAGATTCAGAGAAGACTTGGCCCCTAGGGCCAGTAGTGAGCAAACCCAAGCTACTGGTGGTGGCTGTTGGTGGTCCCCGTCTTTGGTTCCATCTGTGGGCACACATCAGGCATGAGGTTCAGCCCTCTTGGGCTGATCCCTGTGATGGTTGGCTCAGAACACCACTTTCTGATGACTAAGTCACATTCCCAGAGAGCTTGATGTGGCAGAAGGTTGCTATGGAGAGCGGAGGCCCCAGGATTCAGTCACACGAATGGGGATCCCTGTTGAAAATGCTGACATCAGGCATTGCCTGGTTTAGCCTATAAAGAGAAAAAACCCCACAAAACCCCAAAAGCAGACCTTGTTTCACCATTTCTGACCATGCGCACCCTCAGCTCCTACTCATTCTTTCATAATTTAGGACCTGATCCAAGGGCACCTCCTTGGGAAATGCAGCACTCTGGCAGGGGCCTCAGGGCCTGTCTGTTTTCCTCTGACTCTTGTTTATCTCCCCAGCACTCAGCCTGACTGGTAGCTTTCTATAGGAGCTTGTTGCTGAAAAGAAAATGTGACCTTGGGCAAATGCATTCTTCTCTCCTGGCTTCCATATTTTTATCCTAAAATGGGGGTAGTTGTAGAAGCAAGGGTGGAGTGAAGGGGACTTTGGGCTTGAGATGGACAGAGAAATACAAGAGAATATAGAGGGATTGATGGGGAGAAGGCTGTAAAGAAAAACATTTTTGGGTGCTAGAAGAGCTGGTGGGTAGTTCTTTTTTTTTCATCCTCAGTAGAGGATCACTTTCAAGATGGACAAAAGCAATTTAACCAAACTTAGGAGCAAGTGGGGCTGAGTTCCTGTCATCATGTGTGCTCTGGAAAAGGCCAAACAGGTGGCAGCTGTGAGGACTTGGGATATACATGAAGGATGGAGGAATGTTGATTCCAGGATTCCCAGTCCCTTTGACCTCATGACATGTCCATCTGTAGATGGATATAGCATCTCTGAGAGAGTAGGGCTGGCTTGAGACTTTAGATTTCAGTTTGCAGAAATAACCGTTGTGATGTACAGATGTGAGAGAGGTGTCTAGGACTGTGGAGGAAGACCTAGGAGTTCCTCTGTGCCCTTTCTTGTGGGATAGCTGCAGAGGTAACAACAATAGTAGCAATGTAAATAGCTCATATGGGGAATTGGAGCCAAGGTCTTGTTGGGAGCAAGATGGTTTCCACTATCCTCAGCAGGCTGCCCTCTTCCAGATATCTCAGAGGCATCTCTAAGAGCTCTTCCCAGCTGCCGTTAGTGGTCCTATAGGCCAAGGTACCCCTGAAGTCTCTCAGCATTTTCAAGCATTTTTTAATACATCCCCCTAAGAACCAGAAAATGAATACATGAGAGTCGGGGGATTCTAGGATCTTAGAAATGGAAGATAGCCAAGAGAACCCATTCCCCCTTGGTGTTGCAGCTCCCTACCCCATTGAAAAGGACCTGGCCTGCCTCAGACATCTTCCTCCCAGGATTCTGCTAGCACAGACGCCAAGAAGTCTAGAATCTGGGGTTTGGGGATGGGATGGTGGGAGGTGAAATTCCAGACTTTCATGCAGAAGTCATTTACCTGTAAAGCACATTTACAAATACCACCCCTCCCTCCATACTTGCTTTTTTTCCATATTACATTTTCCCTCTGCAACCCAAGTCTCTTCCAGCTCTTTTTTTCCACGTAGTGTACCTCCTTCCTGCTGCCTTGTTGGCTTGCAGGCGGGAGCTCCAGGGACTAGAGCATTGCAGACAGGCCACACACTCCTGCCAGAGAGGCCCAGCCTTCAATTCCTGGGACCTGTACACTGAGCAGCAGACTCAGGAGCTCAGACCAGAGCCAGCTGCTGCTCAGCCTTTGCTCTGGCAGAGCTAGTGCTGTCTAAGGTCTCTAAATCACTTGGAACTAGATCTTAGTACCTCCTGGACCAGCAACAGTAGTGTCTCTGCTAGCTCCTTACAGTTGGAAAGCAACTCATCTGCTTACTGCTGCTGACACTCCAGTGCCACACAGTGAGAATCCGAATGCCCAAGGTTACAAAACCTGGCCACAGGGAACCTGTTTCACAAATGGAACATTTCATCATTCCAGTCTTTTTGGCCTGGAAAGAGAATCAAGTTGGCAGCTTGAGTGGTAGTTTAGGTCAGCCTGGGTCCAGTTTGTGGGCCAAGTGCATTCCTTGAGAAAGGATTGGACTAGCACTGCTAAGTATGCTGAATGTGAGTGGGGGTATTGAGGTAGTAGTTCCTGAATTTTAGCATTTCTTAGCCTCTCATACTCCACTTCAGGTCAAGTATACCTGCTCATCCTTGCACTTCCTTATGAAGCCTCTAGAGAGAGACTGCCACAGCCAAGATTTTCACTACTATGCTGGTATCACATACAAAGCAGCAAGCTCTTCTTGGGCTCCATTGATGAGCAGAGACGCTGCTCTAAAGCCTCTGCTTTCCCCACAGGAAAAAAAAACAGATATAAGGGCTTGAGTGCATTTTGATAACAGGGCTTCCTTAAGGCCATCCTTGCATCTGTTGGCATAGGTTGGATTGGGCAAGAAGGGAGGAGTGGAAGTACTCGGCTCAGGAAGTTTGGATTCTCAGAGTTGTAGAGCTCAAACTAAGCTCTTGCAGGACAGCTATAGAATCAGGGGCCTGTTTCCCTTGCAGATTATTTTCAAGTTTGGTCCTGCACCCATACATGGTGGTGTGTGGGGAGGAGGGTTTGCCCAGGGTGATTGAACAAGTATGTGGAAACCAGTGGCCACAGTCCCTGGGGTCTTAGAAAGGAGAATGCCCTTGAGGTACCTTACAGAAAATAAGTTAAGATAGCAAAAATAAAAAGTGACCTAGTACAATTTGAGGGACCAATGTGGGGCACATTTACTTTCATGCAAGAGGAGAGGGACTGTCCAAGGTTTTCATATTTAATTGCAGAAAAAGACCTAGGGCTGAAGGCTACTGACTGTATCATGCATTCAGGCTCATGTGGTCACTACACATGTCTGCTAGGATGCAGACAATTGGGTTTATGCAACCATAAGAGCAACTGAATACTGATGTGGCAGCTTCAGTGCCATAATGAGGTTTCATTCCTGGCATGTAGAAGGTTCAGCCTGCCTGGACTGCTCACTTGGTACAGTTTATGGGAGAGCAGGCTCTTGCTGATGTGGCTAATTTAGTTTGGTCTTGGCCTCCTTCCCTTACTCTTTTAGTGTCTCCCCGACTTCCATGAAAATATATCCAGGTCCTGCCAGTTGGCACCATTACTGAACTGGTCAAAGCCTAACCCTGGAGGGACCCAAGGGGGTGGCAGACCCCAGGGAGAAAGGTCTTTCTGCCTTAGCACCACCAGGGCCTTGCTTTTTGTCCTATTCACATCTCTGAACCTCCCAGACTCTCTTTATGTCCAAAGGAGCCAGTTTGGTTATTAATATATCCAAAATATCCAAACCCATAGTCTAGTCCTTTCCTCTTCCTCAGCTTTGGGTCTCTCAGCCTGGCGAACAGATTATAAGGAACCTGGAACCTGTTGACTCTGACCGGTCTCCTCATCTGATGCTGAGGCCACTTCTTAGCATTTGGTCCCTGTGAGGAAAGAGGATGAGGAGCCAACCTCAAATAGGGCTGCAAATACCCACTTTGTCCTGTACTGATTGGAGAACACTAACTGCCGTTCCTCCAGCAAACAGATTTAAAGTCAGTATGATTTGGCTTATGCCCGGCTGCCAATGATATTCCTGAGTTTACAGCAGTCCAGAAATGTAGATCATTTCACTTTCATCTTACAGGTGATAAAACTGAGGCAACCCAGAGAGATTAACTGATTTGCCCAAAGCATGACAGCTAGTGTAAGAAAGATGGTTGAGTCTTAAAACTGCTGGTTCCCTGAACCCTTGCCCTACCTCCAAATCATCTGCCTGCCCTCAAAGGTGGTGTGCCTGAAATGTGCTTCCTTCAATCCTACTGTCTGGCTCAGTGCCATACTACTCTCCATGACACTTGGAACTACCAGCTCCTTTCCCCAGAGTTTCCATTAGCACTCTCTGTGGTCCGCCCTTAATAACTGACTAGAACAGTCAGTTCTTGACTACCCACATGTTTTCATATTCTCCAGGTGAGCAGCCATGGCTATACAGGTAGGTGTAGCACCCACGGTGGAATGTGTGCTTAGTCCTTGGCCTCTCTCATACATTCGGAATTCCACCAATTCTTGTCACCCCTGATACCTGAAAGGAAAACTGCATGATCTTGGTGTGCTAAGATCACATCAGGTTCATTTCTCTTTTATGATGTCATATGTGAGGCTGGGTGCTAGGATAGAGAAAATATATTCATTTACTTCTAGAGACTCTAGGCCATAGGGGTACATCAGCTTGATTCAGGTAAGGATCTCATGGCTGGAGGCATTACAGTTGCAAGCAGGAGAACCTGAGTTTGTGAGATGGAAAGCCAGGGAGAAACCAGAGCTGGGCCAGACTTGCCTTTTGATAACAAACACTCATGACAACTAACCAGTTTCTCTCAGGACATTAATTCCATCATACAGAAGTTCTCCCAATTATCTAATCCAAACTTATTTTGTGTGAGGGAGTGGGGATGGGAATGGGTGTGAATGTGTGGGTAAAGGGGCTAAGTATGGATGCACATTTGTGTACATGTTCACATGCACACATCAGAATCAGAAGTCAGCATCAGGTGTCTCTATCACTGTTTGCCTTATTTTATGAGATAGGGTCTTCTAGACTAGCTGGCCAGCAAGACTCAGGGATCCTCTTGTCTTTGCCTTCCCAGTGCTAGAGCATAAGGGTATGTTACCATGGCCTGCTCTGACTGAGTCATTTTACCATTCCCCCAAATTTCATTTCTTAAGTGTCCCTTCTTAATACTGCCATATTGGGACCAAGCTTCCAACACAAGAGTTTTTAGGGGACAAACCACATCCAGACTCTAATGGTGACCCGCAAGCCATTACAATTCATGTATTGACAAATTTGTGTTTGTCTTTGTTCCCAGGAGCTCACTGAATCCACTGATTACAGAGCTGAAAGATAAACATCATGAGTATTTCTTCCTTAGGAGGTATTGGGAAAGGTGAGCCTGAGTGCCATGTCTGCCTGAATTGTCCCAGGCAAACCCCTAGAGGGCTATGAACACTGCCCATGCACCTAATGGATGACCTCATAATGGGTGGGCTGGCAAGAGCCTTGGGTCTAGGGGCTGTGGTTCCCTGTTTAAGGCTCTTAGCCTTGCCCCTGCCAGGGAGGCCTGTACCATCTGGTGAAGAGGAGCGCAATAATATCCTAAAACAGATGAAAGTACGGACTACACTGAAAGGTGACCAGAGCTGGATCACCAAGCATGACGACTCTGAGGACCATACCATGTAAGTCCAGGATAGAAGGCCAGAGGGGAAGGCACTATTGCAGCCACCATTTAGAGCCCGGTCAGGCTATGTGTACACTGGCTAGCCAGGCGACATTAAAACTTGAAAAGCTGTACACAGCCACAAATATCGCAATCTTATGTGCTGAGAGGCATGTGTAAAGTGGGTCAGGAAAGGGGAAGGTGAGGTGAAATGGTGGTACACATCAGGCTAACTTTGTGATAGAGCCACAGGAGTAAGAGGTGGTGAGGAGCATGGGAGCCACTATCTTCAGGACCTGTCTTTCTGCAGAGAGCCACTCTCAAGTCACAACCGAGCCACATCCTTCTCACCAGTCAGAGATGAATCAAATGCCAGGTAAGAGGTGTTACCAAGCTGACTCTTAAATGGACCCCAGGAACTCTTCTGCAAAGAGGTGTAGATCTCATAGAGGGAACACATAGGGAGCATGAATTGAGAAGGGCATTTGTAATGTTCTTTGAACTTTACTTTTAGTGTTTCTGCAACTTGGCCATCTCCAAGAATCTGCTAAGAACAAGGTGTATAGGAGTGAATAGTAGAGTTCTGTGGTACTATTAGACCTGCCCAGAGCACTCATATGCTGAATAGAACAATTCTTGGCTGAGTCCTTGTCATCTTGCCTTCTGCTTTCACACTTCATTGCCATTTGGGAGTGAGTGCTTCAAGGGCCAGAGGGAAAGCCATGGGACTTTACCTTCCATCACTACAGCCCCAGGTTTGCATCAGCCTAGGCTCTGACCAAAGGACTTTCAGTCTGATCCAGGAGAGAACAGACTCTGCAGTAAATGTCCAGCCAAAAAGCAAGCCTGGCCTGGTACCTGCTGTAAGCTAGGCTATGCTGAGCATGGCTGTGGAGGAGTCAGACATGGCAGTGTTCCTGGAAGAGACTGAAGGAGAGATAGGTGGAGCAGAGTTGGCACCTGGCCACTGTATTAGGAGATCTATCAACTGTTGTAGTTGGAAATCGGATGGAATAAGTGGTCTGAAATCCATAGTAAGGCCATGATTCCTTTGTTGTCTCCTTTTCTCTTGGCAGGTCTCCAAACACAAGGGCTCCAGCTGGTTACATAATCCGGTAAGTGACTTCCAGACCCTATCTGCATCCTCATGCCACTAGAGCCACACCCAGACTTCTCAATACCTTCTGATGTCTCTTGTAGGGGAGTGTTCACCCGAACAATAGATAGCTCTTCTAACTCCCAGCATCACCCCTCTAAGACCAACGGAGTTCCAAGAAGGTACATCCTGGCTAGATGGTCAATAGGAAGGTTGGGAGAGCCTTGTTCAGAATCAAGTCTGAGAGAGGGCTAGCAAAGCAGTAAGGGAATGTCCTGTCTGGCTTTTTCTCAGGGACAGAGGCTGGGAGGTGGAGATCCTCACTCAGGGAGAGGGGATCTGGACAGAGATGTAGATTGTGACCACACATCTTCATTTTACTTACCCCTTGTCCCCTTGGTCTCACAGCAAGCACCTTGCACTTGCTGAGGGCATTGAGCCATGTGCTTCATTCACCTTTCCAGTATGCCAAGGCATCATGTTACCCAAACACCTTGATACCAGTCAAAACTGGGGCACTATTGGAGAAGCTATGGAAAGGAGTCCAGTGGGCTCTTTCCTACCCAGTTGGGTCTGCCCTATTCAGACTGCCTGGCCCCTGTCCTGTCTCTCTTGGGCTGTGTTGGTAAACCTAGAGGCAAGAGGGGACCTGTGGTTGGGCAGATGGAAATGACTTGCTCTTCTAGTGCTTCTGGGCAGCTGGGAGCAGCTAATTTTGGTCATCCTCTTCAGTCGTCTGGCTATAAGATGACTACAGAAGATTATAAGAAACTGTGAGTATACAATGGTACCAGATACTGGACCTACTGAAGGCAGGTAGACACTTACCTCTGAGCACAACCTGGGAAGAGTTATTCCTAGTGGCTTAACAACCCCTGCTACTTATAGATGTGGCCTGGAGCAAAGGATGACAAAACTCTAGAAAAATGAATGGCCATGCCCAATACACTCCTTTTAGGAGACAAAGCAAAGACTGTTGGAAGCTTCTGGAAGGAGCATATGGGTCTAGACAGTGGACCATGAGCTATAGCTATGGGGGCTGCTGTTCACTCTCTGGGTTTTGTAGATGAGCTCCCTTCCCCATTCAGGTCTCAGGTTCTTGGGCTGGGCTGAGCTATGCTTTGAGGCACAGATTTTCTTAGGTTGCCACTGTCCCCGTAGACTATTGGTGTGGGTATTTTGTATCTAAAGCTGAACTTCCCTTGAGGTTCCTTCCAAGGGACCCTAGATTGGAAGGGGGTTCTAGATAGATGTCTGGATTGTGCCAGTACTTCCCACTAGTCCACATCTTTATACAGATTATTCCTTGCCCCCATCATCTTGTTTTATGTCACAGCTGGCAGGTATTTCTAGGGAAGTAGTGAAACTGCAATTGGCTGTTGGACCAAAAACAGGAGAAAAGAGTGCTGGTTTTTAATTTAGAGCAAGTGCCATGAACTAAGGCTCAGTGTTGCAACAGCAATAAATCAAGATGCTGAGGATGGTAGCCTGTAACAGGGAACAGGAAGGACATGGAGGAAGAAGAGTCATACCTGCATCTCTCCCCCGCAGAGCACCGTACAACATCAGGCGCAGCTCCATATCAGGGACTGATGAAGAGGAGGTGCCATTCACCCCAGATGAGCAGAAACGGAGGTGATGGTGTTCGTTATGGGCCTACCCATGGGCAGGGCAGATGCCAGAGTCTTCATAGATTGCTGAAAGGAATCATACAAGCCAGAGTACAAAATGCATGACACAAATCATGAGGACACCACATGTCTTTCCAGAAGTCTAGGAACGATCTTTCAGTGTTAGGCCAGCTCAGGAGGCACTTTTGAGAACCTTCTAGGGATAGAATCTAGGAAACACAGCTCCACAAAAAAAGGCTCATGTGCAGATTCAAAAGGCCCCAGGGAACTTGAAAATTTTGCAGGGCAAAGTGCCCTAGGAGGGACGTCTGCAGTGTTCTTTGAGTTCAGGAATGGATCCAGAATTTCAAATGCCCCGTGCTTACAAAGAAGGAATCCAGACTAAAGCCCAACATCTGCCTTATGTGATTTAGAAAGCATAGTGACAACCCCTTGCTAAAGGCCCTGTAAGGCTGTCCATTCTATGCAAAAGACCACATTTGCACAAGGCCTGAAATCTAGATAGTGCAAGGGACAGGCACATGAATAAAGAAGCTCTGATGGTGGCTCCTACTGAATGCTGTTCTGTCACCTGCTTAAGTGTGTGCATTTAGTCAAATCACCAGAGCAGTGGCCGGGCTCAGTCAGTGATGGAGTATGTTGGCACCTACTTGCCTGGGTTGGGAGAGTCGATGAACCATTGTGAAGATGTCAGCATTGCTGGGCAGGGCACATGCTACATGCTCCCTAAATAAGGGTCCTTCCCTCTGTATCCATTGTCCCTCTGAATAGTTCTTAGAGCAGTGCTACCCTGGCTTATCCTTCTCAACCCCATGGTGTACTCCTGAGTCAGCCACTGAACATCCCAAGCTAGACTGACAGAGAGGCTAGACTGACACCCATCAAATGTCCCCCCTTATACTACCCCAGGTCCCAGGCTGCAATCAGTGTTCTGAGGAAGACAGCCCCCCGGGAGCACTCTTACGTCCTCTCAGCAGCTAAGAAGACCACTAGGTGAGTTGTCCAGGAATAAGTCCCCGTGAGCTTGAGCCTACCTTGGCCACTACTGACTCCATGTTCTGGGGTCCTTCTTCTTTGATTGGGGCTTCAGCTTTTCTTTGACTGGTGAAAGAATGAGTTGAATACCTCCATGAGAATTCCAGCTTGAGCTCCAGGGTTCTCAGATGCATTTCTTAGAAAGATAAACAGACTAAAATTAGGTAAGGTTCTGAGAATTGGAAAGGTTCAGGACCCTCTACGGATGGGGGCTAAGATGACACCTGCCCTTGACCTTTTTCCAACATGTCCCCCATTCTGCTTCCTTTCTAGCAGTCCTACCCAGGAGCTACAGTCACCATTCATTGCAAAAAGGTAAGTATCAGTCAGGAAAGCCTCAGGAGCCAGGTACTATCAAGATAGCAAGCCTGCTGTCAGTAGGGATGCTGGGAAAAGGAGGGAAGCTCTCTCTGAGCAAAGAGAGTCATGTGATGCCAACTCAGGCATCTTTTTGGAGGCCAGGTGAAGACCTGGGTAACTGGTGACACATGTGTCACTTTTAGCCAGTTCTGTGCAGTTAGGAGCCTGGCTGAGAGAATACTTTTTTTGCTTAGGGGCCTTAGCAGATGTCCTCACTCCTTCCACAAGCTGGTAGGCACCAAGAAACCAATATAGCAAGACTCTTTGCTCTTGCCCTGCCCTGTGCTCTATCTAGGACCAGAATCAACAAGAGAAACTCCATGGGAGCTGACTGTGATGTTACTGATTGGTCCTATGGGGAAAACAGGGTGAAAGAGGGAATGAGTCCTATATCGGTAGTCTAGTTGAGTGAGGTAAGGGTCTTATTACTTGACACAGGTCAACTTCTGTAGAGATGTAAACAGGGAAAGATGAGGTCATACTAAATTAGGGTAGGCCCTGAATCCAATGGTAGTGTCCCTTCGAGACTAAGGAAATGTGGACACAGACACAAAAGTCCACATGAATGAAGACAGTGGCCTAAACTGGAATGAGGCAAATACAATTTGTTCCAACCCTGCCAACACCTCAATTTTAGATTTCTGACCTCCGCTTCTGGGGTTTTAAGCTATTCAGTCGGTTGTACCTTGTTCTAGTAGCCACAGCTAAGAACACACTATTCTCTGTTACTTTGTCTATGGAGGGGCAGAGTGCTGGCAACCCCCGTACTTCTCACTGCTTATTGTATTTTAGTCAGCTAGTGTCATGTCACACAGTGCTGTATGTCTACTTTTGGGCCTTTGCAGTGGCTAGGCCTTGGGCTTGGAACATTTGGATTGTCTGTCAACAAGGAACACACAGCTTACCCTCTTTGCATCTCTTAAGAACCTATTTCTAAACGAAGTCAGACTCATGGGTTCCAGGGAATATTCCAATGGTTTTAGAGTCACCTGACTCATCTGGACACTGGTGAAAGCACATCCTTCAAAGGCCAGAAAGCACCAAGGTAACTGAGAAGACCACAGGTGCCACTTTTTTTCACCCACAGGGTTGATGTGGTAGATGAGGATGTCCTTCCTGAGAAAAAACAGGAAGCACCTGCTCTGGCAAGACCTGACCCTGGCTTAAGCAGGTAATCAGTCACTCATCTTGGGCTTGGCCACTGCAGCAGTAGCATCCCATTGTTAAGCTTGCACCTGGTACTTCTATAACTTGGCCAAGTTCATCCTACCTGAGAGACACACTTGTCTCCAGCACTTCTTACATCTTCCTTCTTTGCCAGTGTGGATGAAGGTAGGACCCAAGTATCTCAGGACATTCTAATTGAGTGCATGCTAAATATGCCTAGCCCCTCTGGAAGCCAGGGACCCAGGTACATGTCAAGAACCAGCTCTAGTCTACGAGCTGGTAATATGGCTTCTCACTGGCCTGGCTGGCTGGATTTGGCAGCCAGGGAAGGTCTAGCAGTGGTAGCTACCCCAGTGACCTTTCTAAAATGTCAGACTGACCGTGTCAAACCCCTTGTCTCCACTTCAAGCTCATTTGCAGCTTCCCCTTACCAGGCACATCTGCTAGAATGCCCACCTAGAAGCCCCTTCATTGTCTGAGAGTAGCCTAGGGTTAGCTCTGGGTGGGAGACTGGTACCAAGAAGGCTTAAGGACAAAGAAAAGATGAGGACAAGGAGGGAGAGGTAGATGGGTTTGGTTATCACACTGCAGGGAGGCCCCAGAAGGAGAATGCCTATGGATGCTGACACAGAGGGGAGCAGAAGCTTCTCCTCCACACATTCTCCAGTCTCTCCTTTGGCCTACAGCTTGACGACTGAGAAGATTGTCCATCTGCAGATTACAACCCCCAGAGCAGAACTCCACTTGGTGGCCCCAGACCTGGAAGCCCCGAGGTACTGAGGCCCCATTGCTGTCCTGTCTCTCTTTAACCTTTCTCAAGATGAGAGAGAAGCAGGAGACTGGTTTGTAACAAGTGTGGCAAACCTGGCTTCTCCATCACTATCTTGATATACTTTTAAAATAATTATATGATGAGTAATTATGCAATGTAATTTTGTGAGGTCAAAGACCTGGCCTTGGGATCTAATCATGATTGGGACTTCCTGGGCAAGAACTATTGACTTCATCTGATGAAGGAGACAGATAGATGCTAATATGAACGAGATCAGCCTATAGTGCTGGCCATGCCATGTACCTCAATGCCCTCAGAAAGTGACAAGACTGGTCAGCAGAGCTGGGTGGGGTCAATGTGTCTGTGTAACCCTTTATTAAAACCAGAGTTTTAATTATGTTGCTTATAGGAAAAGGCATTGGGAATTGGGTGTGGTCCTTGGGTCTGCCTCCATAGTTCACAATGCCACAGTGCCCTGTGCTTGGAATAAGAATGGATGAAGGGGCCGCATCCATCAAAGAGCACAAAGATCCAAGCTCCTTTTCCTTGGGATGGGCATGCAGGAGACAGGCCAGCTCTATCATCAGTCTTCTAACTCTGTGTCATCTTTCTTACTGTCCCACCCCCCATGCTGCCTTCCACATATCTACCTGGGGACATTAAATTGATAGCATGAAAGTACAGTGAGTAGCCTAGCAGGTTATGCAGACTGGGAATAACACTGAAGCATGGACGTTTCAAGGACAGACAGGGGAAAAGATAAAAGGAGACCAGAAACATGTGGCAAAGGAAGTAGAAGGTATCCCAGGATTGAGGGAAGAGAGATGGTAAGTCTGAGGGAGAGACCCACTAGTGACCCAAAATAATGCTGAAACTGACGTCTGGACTTGTTAACACAGGGCTCCTGATGATCTCAGGATTGACTGAGGGGTTAGGACAAGAACTCAGAAGAAAGCTGAGTTCCATTGTGAGTTTCTGCCTGTAGTAAAACTCACTTTAATCTGGTCTGGGTTCATCCTGAGAGGCGGGCTGGTCTGAAATGGAATGTGTGAGAGAAATTTGGAAGCCAGGACAAAAATATTCTGATCGAGGCTCAAAGTTTAATGTAGGAGCTCAGTTTATATAGCGTGGGAAAAAACCCTAGTCCCCATCCCCAGTCTTTGAAGGCACAGGTGAATGTCCGTAGGCGGGTCCAAAGGATGTTGTCTCTGGGACATGGAGGCACAGGTGAATGTCCGTAGGCGGGTCCAAAGGATGTTGTCTTCTGGGACATCAAACGGTCTTCTCAGCAGGTGGTGGAGACACGGCTACAGCAGAGCAGCTCTGGCAGGTCTGAAGTTTTCCGCAGGTGGATCTGGGCTTTGAAAGAGCGATTAGTATAGACAGTAAGGCTTGGCAGATCTGAAGATTATAACCGCAGGTGTCCAGTGGTGACAAAGAGCTGGGAGGCCCCAACATTCCATTTCTTGTCACTTGTGGAACTTGGAAGACACCACTCAGGCCTTCTGAGCATCAGGTGGCTCATCTGGAAAAAGGGCATGGATAACGATATTGAAGTCGATGTGAGAATTAATGTGTGGAAAATTGGAAGAACAGAGTCTGGCCCCTAGTCAACAACAGTGACTAATAGTGAGGATTTGTGAGTTGGTCAGTTCATCATTAGGAAATTTTCAGCTCTTTCAAGGCAGCTGGCATTTAAGGATGAAGTAACTGCCTCCATCAGAGTGTGGGTGGAGGAGTAAAGTCATTTCTTATCTCTGCAGGTCTTCCCAAAAAGCCTTGTGCACTCAGCCTAAGGGTTTCTGAAAGCCTGGGTCCAGTGTTAGCAGCTGACATACATACATACTACTGTTGCATGTCTGAAGCGGAAGAAGTAGAGCTAGAGAGAGGGGGTGGGTCTATAAGGAGCAGAACTATAATATTTCCCCAGACCAGGCTATCCCTCTCAAAGTCCTTGGGCCCCCACTATGTTGTCATTTGGGAGCCCTAGAACCCTCTCCCTAGAGTGGAGTGATCCCTGGGAGGGGGAGCTTGGATGAATGGGAAAGGTTTTGTCTTCTCTCTCTGGCTTACTAGCAGCCCAAAATTCCTTGTGTCTTTCTATAGTGACCATTGACCATCAATGTGGCTACCTCCCTCTGAGTTTTCACCTTTTGTTTCCATTCTTGTTTGCCTAGTGTCCACTGGGACTTGGATTGGCTCTGATCAGAATAATTTATAAAGGGAAAGATTTCTGCTCCCAGGTCATCTAAATTAAGGTCACAGCCTAATCAAAGTGCTGAAACAGGCATTGGTGCAGAAAGAAGAGGGTGAGATGCCAGTGCTTCCCACCACCATTACCAATACCACATCCTTTGCCCATGGATGTTTTACTTCTTGTTGGATTTTCTTCTTTTACAGAAGGAGATTAAGAAAGAAAGACCATTAAGGCAGGGACTCAGTTCTCTGAGTTGCCACTAATGTAACTTTTTGCTATCTGTGCAGGCATCAGAAAGATCTTCTCCAAATAAACCACAATGTGTTTATCCCCCTCTTTCAACTTCTCAATGTCTCTCTACTTCCTTGAAATTAAGCCCAAACCCCGGTCTCTAGCTCCTATAGTTCTGCACGGCAGTTGGGACTCCCTATCCAGCCTTTTCTTTCTCCTGTACCACAATGGTGCAAACTGTTTCAGAGTGCAATTGGCTACTGTAGAAGACATCTGATCTAGTCTGGCTCTGGTGGCTTTCTTTTTGACTGTTCCATTTGCTTTACATGAAACTAAACCTCAAACTCATTTGCAAAATAACATGAAGTATCTTTGTAGATTTGTAGGATTTAGTGCACTCTGTCACAGTTATCTTACTTATACTAGTTTGATTTTGTATGTATATGTGGGTGTACATGTGTATGCATGTCTGTATGTGCACATGTATATGCTCCTGTGTATGTACGTGTTTATGTGTGTGTGTGTGTTTGTATATGCACATGTGTGTCAATACCAGAGATCAACTTCTAGTGTCATTCCTTAGGCACCATACATCGTATTTTGTGAGACAGGGTCTCTTATCGGGACCTGGGACTTAACATGTTCCAAAGCATAGAGTAGCTGAATACTAATGAGTAAGGAGACTGAATCAGGGCCTTGTTCCATATAATGAAACTTTATCAGGTTTTAATCCAAAGAAGAACTGCTGTGGTTTATAGACTTAAAGATGAATAGTTATTTAAATTTTAACATCACACTACAGTCGCCTTTTACAATAAATCATATGCTGGGAGGTGGTGTGGAAAATGGATCTGTAAGCTATAGGCCTTGTTATGCACCATTTTTTTCTTTTAAATTTTACTAATGATTAGAACTGAGGAAAATAATAGCTGATGATGGTTACAGTATGTTGTCTTTATGTACCTTACAGTTGCGTCAATAACCCTGTGAGATGGGTAAATGGGAAAACAAACAGGTTAAGTGATTTATCCAAAACCATACCTGTGGTAGCTGAGTCCTAATGAACACCCTCAAAGAGAAATCTTCCGAGAAACTTCAGCAAGCTAGTTGATGAAATGTGTTTGAAGGCAGAATGAGTGTGTGGGGAAGGCAGAAAAAACAGACTAACAAATGACCTAATAAAGTCTGCCTTCCCCACATACTCATCTGCATAACTAGCCTTTGTCTCCAGGGATGACTCCATTTTAGTTTGGAACCATGTTGGAATTTGTAGAACTGTCACTTTTTTGATTGCCCCATTTCTGTAAAGAGAGAAGTAAGCAACATGGAGGCAATTTATGCAGATGTTGGCAAAATAATAATAATAATGTCACCTTCCAGCTGGTGTACTTGATCTGGTGTTATCATTCCCCAAACTAAGAAAGGTTTCTGATTGTCCAATTTGATAGGGGAGAAAACTTGGGTCCATACATGTTATGAGCAAATAGGAATAAACTCTAAATCTGTCCTACTACAGAGCCCAGGTCCAGACAGTAACATTGCTCTAATATTTACCTGTTTGAAAAATCAAAGCAAACATTTCTGATGACACTATTTAATAACTGGCTATGTTTGGATTTTTTCCCATTAAAATTTTAAAATTTTTTATATGTATAAGTGTTTTGCCTGCACATGTATGTTTGCACACCACCCATTTGCCACGTCAGTGGTGGCCAGTAGAGAGAGGACAGTAGTTCCTCGGAGACTAGAGGATATGTCTCCAGCATTTTTCTTAAGCATTTCAATTTCCTCTCTTCTCCAGTATACACTGGAAATGGCAGTTCTTAATCAGAGGTTTGTCCTGCCCATCCCTACCCTCCTGAGTCATACAGTAGTAACCGAATTTTTTTTTTTTTTTTTTTTTGGTTGCCACAACCGAGGATGGCTTCTAAAGAATAAAAATCATGGATGCTGCTAAACGACCTATAGTGACACGTGATAATAATGCCTCATTCTCAACACACACAGTATTATTATCCAGACAAAAACGTTAATATTAATGTTGACAAGCCTTCCTCTAGCAACTTGTGTTCACTTGGGGGAACACACACACTGAGGAGTGTGTGAGTATAGATCTAGTCAGACCGCCACAGACTGCCACAGACAGGCACCACGAATATGGACGCTTGCACCCGTGACTGCAGCAGACTGCGCAGGCAGATTTTGATCGCTGCTTGCGGGGGCGCGCGCATGCGCATGAATAAGCTAGCCGGCTCCAGGGTAAGAATACGCCTACTCGCGCGGCCATTTCCTGCAGCTGCTAGCTCAGGCTGAGGTGCAAGCTATGAAAGGAGAGTACAAAATGGCTGCTCCAGAGACCAGCTTCTAAGGGGCTCCTCCTGAGGCAGTGCTAGCTTCAGCCGCCAGATGGCGCTGCAAGATCACAAATGGTCCCTGTTGCACCAGTGCATTCCCGTTACCCATCCCCCTACTAGTAATCTCAGAGGTCTGTTAGCTACAGTCGCCTACTTAGGAGTGACCAAACCCAAGGACAGTCTGCAATGAACACTGAGGTACCCACCTGGACCTCAAGGGCGATCTGGTCCTCCACCCACGACTGACTTCCCCTCGGTTGTGAATTCACAGTCCTCTTTCCTTTGATAAACAGTGATTGATGGGCTTGAGGACAGACCCAGGTGACAATGTTAATTTAACTGTCAGAAGCTGTAGGAGTTTTACCCACTGTTCATTTGATTGTGCAGAGTGGACTAAATGCAGGGATTCTTGAGCTTGAATTTAAGCCCAAGGTAACTTTATGGGACCTTTGGCATATCATTCAGCTCTTATATGAACAATAATGGAAATAGTTTCTACCATAGACAGTTCAAAGAGTTAAATGGATTTACATATGTAAAGCATTCAGGACGCTGAGGGGTGTGTACAAAATATTATCAAATGCTACCTTTTTAAATTTTATTTTTAATTTATTTTTTACACTCCATATTCCATTCCCTGTTCCCCCCATCCACCCTCTGTATACTCCACATCTCACACCTCCTCCCCATCCCACCCTGTCTCCACATCTCCATGTGGATCCCCCCACCCTCTACCCCACCTGACCTCTAAACTCCCTGGGGCCTCCAGTCTCTTGAGGGTTAGGTGCATCTTCTCTGAATGAACACAGACCTAGCAGCCCTCTGCTGTATGTGTGTTGGGGGCCTCGTATCAGCTGGTGTATGCTGCCTGTTTGGTGGTCCAATGTTTGAGAGATCTCAGGGGTAAAGGTTAATTAAGACTGCTGGTCCTCCTACAGGATTGCCCTTCTCCTTAGCTTCTTTTAGCCTTCTCTAATTCAACAAGGGTCAGCTGCTTCTGTCCATTGGTTGGGTGCAAATATCTGCATCTGACTCTTTCAGCTGCTTGTTGGGTCTTTCAGAGGGCAGTCATGATAGGTCCCTTTTTGTGAGTGCTGCATAGCTACAGTAATCAAATGCTACCTGTACTGGCTAGCGTTGTGTCAACTTGATACAGCTGGAATTATCACAGAGAAAGGAGCTTTAGTTGGGGAAATGCCTCCATGAGATCCAGCTGTGAGGCATTTTCTCAATTAGTGATCATTTGGGGAGGGCCCCTTGTGGGTGGTGCCATCTCTGGGCTGGTAGTCTTGGGTTCTATAAGAGAGCAGGCTGAGCAAGTCAGGGGAAGCAAGCCAGCAAAGAACATCCCTCCATGGCCTCTGCATCAGCTCCTGCTTTCTGACCTGCTCGAGTTCCAGTCCAGCATCCTTTGGTGATCAACAGCAGTATGGAAATGTAAGCCAAATAAACCCTTTCCTCCCCAACTTGCTTCTTGGTCATGACGTTTGTGCAGGAATAGAAACCCTGACTAAGACACTACCTTTATAAAACCTTCAAGATACATAAAGTTCCCCAGTGCCATTTTGTTGTTGTTGTTGTTTATTCAGTCATTTGATAGCACACTGTCTTGCCTTTTTCCTTCAAAATTTTGGTATCACATGTTAGATCTAAGACATAGATTGGTTTCTTCTTTGTTGTGTTGCAAGTGTGGATTTTTTCTAGTTTGTATTTGACACACGAAGGTGAGTGTTAGACATGTACTCACTGTTGACAACTGTGGTCAGGCAGCAGATTACATTGTGTAGAAAGTGGCATTGTCTTATTGTGCAGTATGTAGTTAGGTCAAAAATTGGCAGTGGCTGCTTTAAGCTACCAGAGTCTGTGGAGGCTTCAGAGAATTCAACAAATATCACATCCCATGGGCCTCCTTTTCTCTCCCCACTCCAGTTTAGCAGTAGCTGAGGCCTAGTGGCAGGAAATTAAGATACCCCCTTCAGGATGCTATATTGCATAGAAAGGCATCCTGTGAGTGTTTGACCAATATCTTTTTCATGACCTATAAGGGTTACAACTGAAAGTGCAGTTGCCCTGCTTCAAGGCCTAGGATTTCCCCATATTGCCCTACCTCCAAGCTTCCCTTTCTGAAGAATCTTGCCTCTGTTTACTCAGCACTTCTTCCTGGCAGAGCTGGAGATGACAATTGGCTTCTTTTCACTGCAGAGGAGTTTTAGTTTCCTCTTACCTGAGGTTGAAAATTTCAATTAGTTTTACAACCTAGTCCCTGAAAAGCATGGCCATCATGCATTCTCTTTGTTCTGCCAGCTTAGAACCTCCCAGGGATGGTAGTCACTGATAATGTGTTTTTATTCTGTCCATACCTCAATAGTTCCCAGAGCACTGCAGGTTCTAAGATGGTGAAACAAAGAGACAGGAGTAGTGATGAGAGACGAGTGCAACACCATCTACTGTCTTTCTTGTGGCCCCCACCTTTGAGAGTACATTGCAGACAAACTGAGGAAGACATACCCTCCTTGATGTCCTCCGATGTAGCTTGAGCTATTTATGTCAGTACAGTCAGACAACGAGAGCCAGTGCCTTGGGCCTCTTTCTATAATGATATTTGTTCTTCCCAGCTCCCCAGCTGATTGTAAGATGAATGTGGCTCCTAAGACCATCGAGGCCTGGCAAGAGATGCCTGCTGATACAAGATGTGGTCAAGGAGACCAACTTACAGCCGCTCAACATTCTACAGATCCCAGCATCTCAGACCTGCAGAGCAGCCCCAGTGCACCTAATCAGTTCATCAAACATGATGCTTGTGCCAGCAGGTAAGGTCTTACACTGGTCTCCTGCTGTTTATGACCAAGGTTTCTGCAAGGGTCACAACATGGGTGGGAACTGTAGAAGATCCAGGTGACAAGAAGCCCTTGTAGGCCAGAGTTGAGTTACGATCTGACCACTGAGTAGAGACCTGAGGGTTATCAGTTTATAGCTGACAAGTGAGAGGAGCATACAAGAACAGTCTGGAAGCCAGTGCATAGATATATCCAAGGCTTTTCCTGAGGGCCTGGTGTATGAAGAAGGAACATAACTCTTTCTCTAAACCAGGAACATGCTTGGCATAAGCCATGAGCTTGTGCAAGACCTCCTGACCCCAACTCTCCAATTTTCTTTATCTTCTCAATTC
Organism: Mus pahari; assembly: GCF_900095145.1. NCBI lineage: Eukaryota > Metazoa > Chordata > Mammalia > Rodentia > Muridae > Mus > Mus pahari. The sequence goes on from NC_034613.1 coordinate 61,628,798, forward strand.
TTGGTGGTTTAACTTAGGACACTTTTCAAAACTGCTTGCTTTCTGGGAATTGGGGGGTTGCTTGCCTCTTAAGATGGGTCTCCCAGTGCCCTTGGGAAGTAACATTCAGATACCAGAGATCAGCAAAGGTCAAGCCTCTGGTCTTCTCTGCATATGATATGCAATATTCATTCTTTCTCAGCGCTCCAGATTCTTGTGAGGAGAAAAATGCAGCCCCCAAGATCACCAAGGCCTTACAGGAAATACCTGGCACCCTACAGGATGGACAAAGTGGCCCAACTGTGGCTTCTCAACAACTTGCAGATCTCAGCATCCTAGAGCCACAGAGTAGCCCCAGTGGACCCGAGCAGCAAATCAAAGTAGAGGACTGTACCAACATGTAAGAGACACACTACCTTCTTACTGCCCCTGTCCCAGCTTTCAGGGGCCACAATCTAGGAAAAACACATGCACTTACAGCACAAGCCTATTTCTCTTCGCAGATATGAGAGGCTAAAAAAGCAGAAGGATTTGAGTGCAGGTGGTCTTTTGGAGTCATACCATCAGCTCTATTTGAACGAGAGCACCATGTTATCCAGCAACCAGTTGAAGCAGGAAAACTGATGTGGGTTGGAGTTATGGATATGGGGTGTTTTACAACTCTATTCATGGGGTTATAAGGTCTGAGAAAGGTAGAGCCTGGTGTGAATGAGATTATTGCCATAACTAAAGCTGCCAGTGGATGCGCGTCTTTCACTGTTACTACTACCAGGATGGCCAGAGAAGGGACCAGTGAGTCAATAATTCACCTCTGTGGTGCTGACCTAGGACTGTGTGGTAACTGAAATAGGCTGACAGCAGTAGTTTGAGGAAACAAGGGTCATAAGTTTTCTGTGAGAGTCCAAAAGACCAAGGTGTAAAGCAGTAGGAAATAGTGTTTCCCCTTCCACTTTTCTGAGAGCAGTTCAGGCCTCCCACAGTGTGAGCATTCTGATTCCTAGCCTCAGAAGAGCAGAGCCTGTCCACACCAAGGTTGCTTATATATTTTTCCAAAGTATAGTATGATTGTTCTCCATTCCAAAATATTCTGTCAATTCTTATTTATAAATAAAATCTATTAGTGGCTGGGATTAAATTGGTAATCCTCAGTACTCTGTAACTTTCATTATTTAAGGCTTACTCTAATGATGGTTCTTAAATACTTTAGCCTCTCTTTTAGCCCACCATCCACCAGGGGTAGTGGGAAAGAAAGGATATTGAAAATAATTTTTAAAAGTTCTTTAAAACAACTCTTGTCTATATTGTCTAAAAATCAACAATTTAATTCATAGGTTAATAATGATAGCTCAATCCATTCGCAAACACGTTATAGATACACCAACAGTTTAATTCGATAGAGTTGAAATAAGAAATGAACAGAGACAGTCAGGCCTCAGTCTTGGCTCAAGTCAAGAGACACCCAAAGAGATACCAGGAAAAGTTCTCAACTATGTCTCTATCAACAAAACAAAAATCAACAAAGACACAGACCAACAAATGTTATACAACTAGTTGTATAAACAAGCCAAATTCTGCCTCTGTCACTGTCTGTTAAGTCCTTTTTATATGCCCTGTAAACATCACATGTCCTGCACTGGTCTTGCACATGTGTCTGTCTCAGTTGATATCATTTTGTCAAGCAACCCAATACACAAAAGTGACAAAATAACACACCACCAAAAGTTTCTTAATATGTTTCTCTCTATAGAGTCCCAACAAATAGAGCTCAAGTACACAGTATAAGACAGACCAATATATACATACAAAAAATCCTTTCTCTTATGTCTGCTTCAGTTAAACGTTCCCTTACGAGTCTGTCTCAGTCTTTAATCTGTGTCTATTTAAAAAAAATACTCCTTCCCATGTTTGCCCCAACAAAACACCTTCCAACATAACTGACTTTTTAAAGAAGCCTTAAGTTTTCACTTCAGTACTCCTTTATTTTTTGGGCTTCCTGGCTTCTTCTGCCGCCAGACCTGATTTTGACCCACTGTCTTGTTCTCACCTCTGCCTTTCCATATCTCAGTTCCAAGAGTCTTGGCAGGAATGAGGATACAGTCAGAGCACAGAGTCTGTACTGTTCATCAGCAGACTGTGCATACTGTTTTGCTGTTTGTAATAAGCCAAGAAAAAAAATCTTGTAATATGACATAGAGGAACTCAGTCAAAGTGTTATTTATGAGGAAGATCTGCAGCAGCTGGAAAGAAAGAACCCACACAAAAAGAAGGAAACAGGAAGGGCCCATAAGATGAACCTTCACTCCTTTTGGGGATCCAAACTCCAGTCTTTGTACTTGTGAGCTACCTAGGGGGTCAGTGTCCTGGATCAGGGCCATGTGTTGCAGCCAAGGTGACTGCCTCCTCATTAATCCCTGAGCCCATCTACTCTCCTCCCATGGCCTGCAGTTCACCAGAGTTTGATATTGGATGAGGAAGTTAATCCTACAAAAGGATTGTTTTGTCTGATTTCTTAACTAGCAAACTAGATTGTTTTTCCCTGCTCCTCCACCCTGGCTGCCACACTAACCTGATGGGCAAGTTACCAACACCAATACCCTACGTGGAGTCCAGAATTCAGAGTAAAAATTGGAAAATGGCAGTCTCACCCATGAGTCATTCAAGAGCAATAATAAGGGATTTGCACACACAGTTCCCAAAACACTGGCATGCTTTTAAAGGTCTTGAAGTAGCAAAGTTTGGGGTTAGGGCATAAAGGCCTATTTGAATCAAGAAGTAGAGGCATGCTTACTCTTTTTTCATTTCTTTCAGGCTGAAGAGCCCATCAAGCTGCATGGTCACTGTTACAGTTTCTGACACCTCTGAACAATCTCAGTTGTGTGTTCCTGGTGTCTCAAGCAAGGTGGACTCCAGCTCAACTGTGTAAGAAGGGCCATCTAGCAAGTCTTGGTGTCCTTAAGCATGGGGTTTCCTTATAATATCCTTGCAAGTAAAGGATGCCACTTTCCTTCTCTGTTGCTTTCTCTTTTATGACTTCTCCAGCTCCTAGCATCCCAGTAGCATATGTGCAGATATAGTATAGTCCTTAGTCCCTCAAGTATAAATTTTACATTCCCCAAACCTATTGGCAGGACTGTAACATGCTTTCCTTCACATCTCAACAAGATGTGGAACATACAAAGCTAGCAGATAGAACCAGTGGCAGGTTTTGCCATCTGTATGAAAGCCAGGGAAGCCAGGCTAATCTCTCCCACCCCTCTTTCACTGCTTTACCTATACTGGTGAATACCTTTAGCCTACAAGAAGGGATGTAATTCTAGGGAGTCTACTGAGTGAGCAGTATGTGTAAGATCTCTGCTGATTAGGCCAGGGGACTGGAACATGGAAATGAGGGTTAATGGTGGGGCTACACTGAGCCAGCCTGAAGCAAACCTTGTTTCCAAAGCTTGCAGAGGCTTCCCTTGCAGCGGCTTGTGGAACCCAGTTGCCCTTCTACCCTAGGCCTTCACTTGAGCTTCTGCATTTCCTTCACACTGGGCTAGGGGCACTGACTTTCCTCTGTGGGCCAGGCCCAGTCCTCTAGAATCTTCTAGTACACATTCCTATTTTGCTGTGCTCCTTCTACAGCAAAGGGATTCTCTTCGTGAAGGAGTACATGAATACTAGTGAAGTGTCTTCTGGGAAGCCAGTGTTTTCACACTGTGACAGGTAAGAACAGGTTTCACCTGCTCTATTGTCATAGCCCGTACTAGGCCCAGTACTGCCTTCATTCCTACATCCTGCTACCTCAAGCAGGACTTAGTGGACAGTACCTACTGGGTAATAATCCAGTAAGTGACAGCATACTGCAACTGCCTACTAATGCATGATGTATGGATTTTCAGATTTTCTTTCTAGTTAGATGGATAGAAAATCTAGCCCCCATGTTCTTTCATGCTAGATGAACCCACTGAACCTCTTGTCTGTTTGCTTTCTGATGCCATGCAAGAAGTTACTTCTAAGTCTTTTCAGTACTGTTCCACCCACTTACACTCTAGTTTGTGTCAAGTTAATATAAAACTAGCCAGCACAATTGACCAGGGGGTCACACACAAACATATTGCTGTTAAGCCAACTGGGGTCTCTTGCTGCAACTGGACTGTACTTTAACCAATAATAGCCTCTCCCAGCCTCTCTTCAGGGTCTCCAGTCCTACCATATAGTACCAAGCCCCCACTGCCCTCCAGACTCATGCCATGAAATCTAGTGCCACCTGGGTGACTACCAAGTTCAACTGCCAGCACAAGGTGGAGCCTTGGTCACCTCTGGAACAGACCTTCTGAGTGCTAATGCTGAGGACATACTTCCCAGAGGGTTTCACCTCCATGATGCTGGTGATCCCCACTAAATTCCAGCAAACTGGCATTGATTATCCCAGTATAGGAAACGTTTCATTTTAATGCTGCTTGTTTCCTCTTATTCACAGTCAGTCAGTCTGTCCCAGCTCATAAATACCACAGACTCTTAATGAAAATATACAAGGCCTCCATAGAGTCTTTAAGTGATCCTGTGACTGCTCTCTGGCACCTCACAAGCCAGGCCTCCATCCTCTGCATTGTTCTCAGCTTTCTTATCTTCCAAGCTACCACAGAACAGCTCACCAAACTTAGGCAGCTCAATAGATTTTTTTTTCTAGCCAAATTTCTCATGTCCCACAACCCTCCCCTAAACAACAGGTCTGTCAGGTCTGTCACAGCTGTGCCCCACTCCTGGTACCAGTTTCTATCTTGCTTAGTGTTGCTACTGCTGAGGTGAAACACCATGACCACAAACCACGTGGAGAGGAAAGTGCTTACACTTCCACATCACAGTCTATCATTGACTATCAATAGTCTATCATAGTCTATCAATGACTGGTGCTCAAACAGGGCAGGAAACTGGAGGCAGGAGCTGATGCACCAGCCCAGGTGGCACTGGAGCTGATGCAGAGGCTGCGAGGGGTTGCTGCTCTCTGGCTTTCTCTTTATGGCTTGTTCAGCCTGCTTTCTTAAAGAAGCTAAGACAACCAGCTCAGGAGTGGCCCCACTCAAAATTGGCTAGGCCTTCCCATGCCGATCACTAGTTAAGAAACCTCCCTACAGCCTTTTCTATAGTCTGATCTTACGGAGGCATTTCCCCCAAAGTGTTCTCATCTCTCAAATGATTCTTGTTTGTATCAAGTTGTCATAAAAGTAGGCAGTATATATACATTCTGATTTCTTCAGTGTATAGGCTCCTGAAAGTTCCCATAGTAGCCCATACATTACCATATGTAGTAAGACTACTTTTTTTCTGCTGGTCGAAGGAACTGAGGGTCCCACTGGTACATAAGTCTCAAGAATCTTACCACAGAGTGTCTTCTTCATTCACCATGAAAGAACTCCTCACCAAGAAAAGTGTGCTTCCTTAGTATAAGCTTTTGTATCAAAAGTGATTTCTGATCACAATGGTGATGACTGTCAGTGTAGTCATATCTCTAATTGTGTGTGGCCACAAGGCTAATGACAAAAGTGTCTTCTATGTATGACTATGATAATGATGTGGGTCATGTTGTGCTCTCTTCTCCATTACACTTCTTACAGTTCCAGCAGCATTGAAGACTCATTGGATCTGGCAAAGAAACCCCCACATGAAGGCACTCCTTCTGAAAGGTATGTCTGCTTTCTTGACAGAGGTCTTCCAGTTATGTAGGTGAGAGAGTACTAAGGCAGATCTCCACATGGGTTTTTCTCTGCTGCTTTGAAGCTTTTGATCTGTTTGCAGTTGTGTCATATAGTGGAACACTGCATAAGGTGTTACTACTCCAATCAGGATGTCACATATATGGCAACTGAAGCCTGTAAACCAAGATGAAGAATAGGGTCCGAAAGAGAGCCTAAGGAGGCTCTTGTCAGCAAGATAGACTCTTCAGAATAGAATCTAATGATTCATTTGACTAGCTTGCACATCTCAATAGATGCCGAAAGAAACAACTACACAAGAGATTGGTATGTAGAGAAAAATATTTTTGTTTGTTTGTTTGTTTTATTATCAAGAAGTCAGAACTAAGAATGCACAATGTCCTGGAGCCATGGAACTGATCACTAGATGTCAGCAATAATAGGATGGCCTTAAGGACAAAAAAGGGTTATTTTTAAATTCTTGGAATAGGAAAGAATAGAATCTGCATCAGGGAGTGCATCTACTCAGGTTACAGTGAGGAAAAAAGGAAGGAGGAATAATTTACAGGAAATTAGTTACTGGCAGAGCCAGAAATGAATCCTGGGGCTTGACTACTAACAGGTTATAGAGATTTCTCCTCTGCCATGTGTCTTCTCACTTATTATGAGATCTAACTTACTGTGGTTTACACTCAGAAGCCACAGCTAGACTGGGGAGAAAGTTAAGATGAAGCAAATCTTAACAGTGTGCTCCTTTTACCTCAACACAAACAAGTACAGGAGCTTGTATATAGACAAAGTGACAGATGTCCCTTCCATTATACCAGATTACTGAATTCTGGACAGTCACAAATCACTTGGTAAGTCATGTTATCAGATAATTTCATAGTCTGTATATGCTACTTTACCAAAATGCCCAAGGCTGGGTATGGTGACACATGCCTTTATTCCTAGGGCTCAGGAGGCAAAGGCAGGTGGATCTCTGTAAATTTGAGACCAGCTTGGACTACATAGCAAGTTTCAGGCCACCTAGGGCTACACAGTGAGACCTTGTCTCAAAAACAAACATACAAAGAAGGAAGCACTTACAATGACTTATTTACCTCTTTCTAGGCCCTACCTCTTAAAAGTCTTACCATATGTCATATTGCTATAGTAAGGACAAAGCTTCTAGCACATGAATCTCTGGAGGATACACTCAAGCTTTGTAAAAACCATGGAAGGTAGACTGTTCAGGTGCCTGAGAATTCTACAATTATATAGTAGCAAATGACATATATCATATTCTAGTAGCATGACAGATCAAATACCATGGTTCTCTGACTCTCCATGTTCCAATATTTGAATCTAACATTACTGATTAGTCACTGGGCTTGGTTACAGGACTGGGATTCTCTCCAAGGACAACCCCAGTCACTTGTGCACAAGTGTACACAACGAACATGGGAGAAACATGGATATACTGAGAAGTGGATTCTCAGACAATTCTTACATCCAGAGAGTAGGCTATAAACCAGCAGCAGGATGGCAAGGTGTCTTAGGCTTTCCATAGCTGTGAAGAGACACTATGAACATGGCAACTCTTATAAAGGGAATAGCTTATGATTATCATCATGGCAGGAACCACAGCATCATGCAGGCAGACATGGTACTAGAGAGGTAGCTGAGAGTTACATCTGGATCCACAGGCAGCAGGAAAAGAGTGAGATACAGGGCATGGCTTACGCATCTTAAGACCCCAAAGCCCACCCCTAGTGACATAGTTTCTCCAACAAGGCCTCCTAATAGTGTCACTTCCTTATGGGCCTTTGAGGGGACATTTTCATTCAAACCACCACAAAGGGATAAAACATCAGTGCCCATGGCAGTGCTAGGTCCTGGTTACTAGTGACACCATGGCTTCTGTTGGAATCATGTCTACATTTCTGGAAGACAGAACTCCTAATTTAAGCCTGTAGGATCAGAGAATAAAGCCTGCTTCAGCAGTTCTTATTGGGGGAAGAAAAGAAAAGGGAGGAAAAGCAGAGATGATTCTCAAGAATCTTGGAACAGAGGATACAACTGATCAAGAAGTATCTTCTAGGACTTTAGCATGAGTTCTGAGCAGGCTATACAATCAAACTAAAGATGGGTAGCCTTGATAGAAGAAAGGATGAGCTCCATGGCCCCAGGCATGCAGAAGAGGCTGTCAGGACTGGTTTAGGAGAATAGTGACAAGTTGAAAAACTGCTTTGGCATAGGTTATACTCCCAGTTATAGAACACAGAACACATTGGAAATCTGGGAATACCTAGATTCCCAAACCTAGAAGATCTGCTACATCATATCAGAAGTGTGGAACCAGCCTGACTGCTTGGTCCTTGTTTCTATCTCCTAGACCAACTGAAGGGGTCTGTACTTACTGTAGCCATGAAATCCAAGATTGTCCGAAGATTACCCTTGAACATCTTGGCATCTGCTGCCATGAGTATTGTTTTAAGGTAAGAAAGAGGTGTGAGTATTCTGATGATGACATCAAAGACCATGGAAGTGTAGAAGAGACTGGATTTCTGTTCACAGCTGTAAACAATCTCAGAGGCTCATCAGCACTTTGAGCTGCAGAGAGAGTGGTGATAGTTCCACATGGCTAATAACAAAATGGAGGCAAAAAAGGGGTGGGGTGGGAGTCTAGCGGGCATGAATAGGATGGCAAGAATGAGAGGATAGGATTAAATTTTCCTAGGGCACATGTGAACATGTGAACAGATGTCATTGTACCCCATATACAGCACCAAAAACAGATAAAAGAAATTATTTCACTCAATTCAAGTTGGGTGAAACAATGACTTTAATTGGGGTTAATTACAGGATATGTAACTTATGACATAGCTATACCACCAAGAAAAGTACCTGCCCCTTAGCAATCATTAGCTACTTATATATTCTTGGAGTTGAGTAGGGTGAGGCCTCCTGCATTTAGTAGTATGACTCATGGAAGCTACAAGGTTCCTTGTGAGTACTACAATCGATTATTGGGCCCAATCTTATAAAGATCTCACACAAGTAATCACAAATGCTATGATTTTTAAGATGTGACATTCATGTCTTGCCAGGACAACAGAGTTCCACAGCACATTATCCATTCCTCTGAATCCTACATCTTTTTCTCCTCCATCTTTTCTGATGTTTCCTGGCTCTTGGAAGATTGTGGTATAAATGCATGATTATTTTCTCCCACTTAGACCTAAGCACTGTGCTACCATGCCTCAGCAACAGTTCTATCAGTCAGCACTGTAACTAGTTAGAAGTCTACAGTAACCATCTCTCACTGCAAAAAGAAGCTTCCTGATGAAAATTAACAGCAGCATAGTCTGTAGCCATGAACAAATGTCTACTTAATAAGTCAGTAGCAGTATTTTCCATAGTAGGGCCTATGCACTCCCCAGTCACTCACTGCCTTTGATAGGGCTTACAGTATGGGATATGAATTCCCTTCCATGAAGCTGGCCTTAAATCCAATTGTAATGTTCTTGGTTGCACCAGTGCACATACCTGCAGTATTCATAGTATAGCATGCAGGATCCTTATCCAAGTAAATCTGTTGGTGACAATTCTCCATCAGCAGCACTTTCTTAGCTAGTAGCTACTTCAGTCTTCTGTATCCCCAGCTGTTAGGAATATCTGCTAGGGGTCACCCCCATAGACTCCCAGGAGCCTCCTCCATCCCAGGTCTCTGGCTTATCCCTGAGACGAACCTCCCTGATTTCCATTCTTTTTCCCAGCCCTCTTCTGCCCCACCTTTCCCTACATCTGATCCTCCTGCCTCATTTACCTCCCTACCCCTTCTCCCATCCAGTTCTCTCCCTCTGATTCACTTCCAGTGGCTGTTTTATTTCCCCTTCTGAGTGGGATTCACGCATTCTCCCTTGGACCCTCCTTGTTATTTGGCATCTCTGGGTCTGTGAATTGTAGAATGCTTATCCTGTGCTTTGTGGCTAATGTCCACTTATATGTGGATGTAGATCTATTTTTTAAAACAGGTGTAAGTTGTAGCAAACTAAGATATCAGTGTTTTTCATTATAAGCCTTTTATTATAACTTTAAAGCTAAATTTTGTTACAGATTTTTTAACCATACCTAATGAACTTACAAATCCTGAGATTTTTTTTTACAGAAACATCTTAAGAGGTTTTTGTTTTGAGAGTAGAAAGCAAAGAACTTATAGAGATAGAAAACTTTTAACAGTAGAAAATAAAGTCAACCTTAGAGATGAGAAACCTTGAGAGTATAGAGCAGAACAAGTTTAGACAGAAGATTTTGGGGTCATTTGTACAGTGGCAAAAGTTGTTGGAAAATCTAATGTGCCAATCTTTGGCCATTGATTGATCTGCACTGAGGCCAAAGGATTTCTTGTAAGACAGCAAGGTTTTAATAATCTCTGAGTCCAAGAGAAAAGATAGGATGGGCCAAACAAGGCCCAGGAGGGCATAAGGAGAGATAGAACTCTGGGGGAGAGGAGGCAAGGAAAGGGTAAGTGTAGTGGTGAAATAATTTCAATCCAGGGTGTCCCCAAGCAGAATGAGAGAACTGTCAGAGAGAAATGTATCAAATCACAAAGGAGAGGCATCCCTTTCTGTTGGAATTAAATAGGGGGGTCCAGGGGAAGGGAAAACCCATACCCCGCCAGAGTTTTACCTATTCTCTGGTCTGTCAGGAGTGGGAGGGCTGCTATCTACCTTCCACTCATCCCTGGGTGAGCATTCAAGACTCTGACCCACTCTTCGGGGGGGGTGGTGGCAAGGGGCGGCCCTACCAGGGAGTCCCGGAGCTACTTTGCTAAAGCCACCAGGGTTATAGGAGAGAGGGATGAGAGAAGAGAGGTTCCCAACACCTGCGAGAGTGAGTGCAGTGGATCTTGATGAGCAGAGACTCTCTGTGGTTTTAGAGCTTTATTATAGAAAGGCTAGGAGAGGAGAGGAGAGGAGAGAGAAGAAAGGCTAGAGAGAACGAGAGTAAGAGAGAAAAGAAGAGAGGAGAAGACAGAGAGAGGAGAGAAGACAGAGAGTAGAGAGGGGGTGAGAGTGAGGGGTGAGAGGTAAGAGAGAGACAAGTAAGAGAATGAGGAGTAAGAGGTAAGAGAGTGAGGTGGGGCCTAACAGCCCCTTCTATGGTCTTCACTGTTGCTAGGTAACTGGGTAGGACTTTAGCCTGAAGGTCAGAAGCTTGGACCATTGCCTACATGACGTCTAGCCATGCTTCTCTTGTAGGGGCTGTGGGGGGCAGTAACTTAGGCAGGAGCCAGAATTCCAGGAGCATGAGGGAATGCCTATTGTGTCATGTAGGTGAATTATCACCCTCCTGGGGTTCAGACCTCAGCTCAACTGGAGACCAGCCTGCAATTCCCAACACCTTTCTATAAGACAGGGGCCCAGTAGGACAAGAGGAGCATCTTAGCACACCAGTGTGATTTTTGTAGTAATAGTAGACAAAGCAGACAACTCTGGGGTGGCATTTATCCAGTAGAAAAAGACAGAAGGTAGTGGAGAAAACTGCTGAAGAGGTGGACTGGGAGAGGCTTTGGGGAGGGGAAAAGAAGGAACATCTTTAGATAGGAGGTGCCCACATGGGCTTAACAGGTCAGAGAGATAGAGAGGTACCCAGGTGATAGGCATCCCAGGAGGATATAGGAGGCTCCAGGAGCCAGAGAGACCAAGAGATGCATGATAAGTGTACAGGAGGTATAGCAAAGAGCAGGAGCTAGAGAGACATTTACCAAGTAGACAAGGAAAGACAAATGGTTAGAGCAGGTGGAGGGAAGGTGTGTCTGAAGTGGAGTCTGGAATTTGGAGTATAATATGGTAGGTGGCAGAATCCAGCAGAAACAAATGATCTATACATACCTTAGGAAAGTCAAATCAGCAGGTTAGTTCAGAGCGGCCAGGTGCCTTAGAAAGGAATTAATATATGCTACTCCCATGGTTTCGGCATGAGATGAGTGAAAAATGAGGACATGACTGCTCCTAGGTATAGTTGCTGAGAAGGGTTTATTGCAGATATGAGGGAGAGAACAGCCAGAGGCATCTGGAAGAATCTAGACTGAACTGAACCATGACAGGGGAAGGACAGGTGGAGTTCGAGAGAGGAAGAAAAGGGCAGGGTGGGGGAACTGAGAGAGGAGCTGTAGACCAAGAGGCCAAGAGAAGAAGCTGGAGCCAAGAGAATCAAGACAGCATGTACCCACAGGGGCTGGGTTTTATAGGAAAAGAAAAACTGGAGGAAGGGCAGATCCTGGAGAGGTTTTACACAGGGGATGGAGCTAAGAATTTCTAAGAAGAACCAGAACTCTATAACAAGTACTGGGAGAGCCTGGCTGCCATGTTTGCTTTGATATGGATTTCTTTGATACCTAACACTTAGCAGTCTAAGGTGGTCCCTTAAGCTTTATGGAATTCAACTCAAACCAAACTGACATTTGTGGCTTTAGTATGGAATTTGAAAGGAATTTTAGAACTGGCTTGTATAATAAAGATATTTTAGTACAATCTTAATCATGAATGTTAAAAGAAAAATATGACAGGTAAGCATGGGTCTAGCATTCCAAGTGAAAGTGACTTTTACACATGGGAATTTGTAATAACTTAATACAGGCCACTGTCCTCCCCTTTGATAAAGAATTTCATTGTTAGGAGATAAAAATGAAGTGGCAAGTCAGAGGAAGAGATGAACATAGACAGTTATCTCAGAAAGCATGTGTAACTTCGATATAACCTCTAATTTTTTTATTAATTTAAATTCATTTTAGTGTCACTGTTGACCTTACATATAAGTTTTACATCTTACTGTTATGAACAATTTTATCATTTTGTTACAGATCATTTTACATTTTAAATTTAATGCTCATTTCTAATTATTTTATATATAACCTATGGCTTTTAATTAAGTGCTTAAAATAAATCAGTTTAAGATGATAAATTTCTCCAGTTGAAGGGAAATCTTACCTATAGTTAGGGTTTGGTTTTGGTTTTGGTTTTACTTTTGTAAGTTGAATAGCTACATTAATCAAACATAAAACCAGCTGGGGTTAAGTACTCATTTGTTTTTCTCACAACAAAGAATTCTATAAATCAAGCTACTTTAACAACATTGGTTGAAACGTTAAGTACACACTTAGCATTTCATTGATTGATTAACTTGCTAGATTCCAGAAGTGTTTTTTGTTTCTTAATATGTGAGGTCTTTTTCTTTTAGTGAGAGGATGAGAAGAAGCAAGACATTGCTGTTTAGTAGGTCAAAGGTAATCCAAGATAATTGTAATTAGGCTTTTGAACTTCACTATTCCAGCCTTTCCACATCATTAATGTTCTAAGCAGCCAATCAGATTTTTTTCTAGGAGTTCTCATTCACAAATCAATCTAGAGAGAGTGGTCACTTGCCAAGGATTTGACAATGAAGATGTTAAGAAGGTGACTGGATTGCTCACAGCTGGCAAGTTGTGAGGATTCAAAAGATATCCCAAGCCGGGCATGGTGGTGCACACCTTTAATCCCAGCACTTGGGAGGCAGAGGCAGGTGGATTTCTGAGTTTGAGGCCAGCGTGGTCTACAGAGTGAGTTCCAGGACGGCCAGGGCTATACAGAGAAACCCTGTTTCAAAAAACCAAAATAAACCAAACCAAACCAAATCAAACAAAACAAAAAAGATATCCCAGGGTGCATAAGCCTCATGGTAAAGAAATGTGATATTATTTGCTACCATGGGAAAGACTGAAAAGGAACAAGTTAGGACATAGATGACACTAAATGCATTTAATGAGGGCTGGCTTACAAGTTCAGAGATTCAGTCTATCATGACAGATAGCATGGCAGACATAGTGCTGGAGGAGCCAAGACTTCCACAGCTTGATCCAAAGGTAGCCAGGAGAAGGTTACCCTCCTCATTGGGCAGAGCTTGACCAAAGAAGCCTCAAAGCCCACCTCCACAGTGATTGAATTCCTCCAACAGGGCCACACTTCCTCCAAGGCCATACCTCCTAATAGTGTCACTCACTCCCTGGGCCAAGCATATTCAAATCACCACAATATGTGTGTTGCGTAGGGAAAATATGGAACTTGTAGCACCAGTGGAAATGCACCTGCACCTGGCTGGTATCTGCAGGTTCTGAGGCTCTGAGAAGTAGTCTGGTTAAGTGCCTGATTTCTAACATTCTTCTCTTTTATTATAAAAGGTCAGGAAAAAGGAAGGGTGATGGTGAAGCAGGAATGGGGGTGCTGTGCTCTTTAGATTGCTTCCTGCTGTCTGAAGGCATTGACATCTTTGAGGACCCAGGAAAGTTGATATGCTGGCCAAGTCCAGGAAGAACTGTTTCCCTCAATGTCCAGGCTCTCTGCAGGACTGTCTGGGACTAGGAAAGTGCAGGCTTAATTGAAGCAGTCTGAGGCTGGACTACCTGGGGCTAGCTGCTTTGGAACTGTCTTGGATGTCTTGGAACACCTAAAGCTGGGAGGATGTTGGAATATATATATATAATGTATATATATATCAGGGGCAGAAGATAAAGCTAAGGAGTTTGGGGGGAATATTTTTGTTAGGTGTACATTTGAAACTTCCAGGCCCAAGGTCCTGGTAGTTGAGGGAGGGAAGCCCCATGACCAGGGAAATAGGGTGCGATCTAACTCTCAGGAATAAGTGAAATAGGCAGATGCAGAAACAGGCTGTTGATTGACAGCATTTATCTGGAGTCTATTTGATCCAAGAGAGGTAGATTTAAGTTGATTACCCAAAGCTTACAAGAATTTTTTTTCAGGTTACAAAAGAGATAAGTCATATATATATATATATATATATATATATATATATATATATATATATATTAGCATTGCTGTTGCTTGTAATCTATACTGAAATCCATGCTGGAGAAAAAGCAGTAGATTCATACCTTGTGTCATAGTAGAAGCCTGGGATATCATTTTGGGTTAAAAGCATGAACACTGCTGGGCGTGGTGGCTCATGCCTTTAATCCCAGCACTCGGGAGGCAGAGGCAGGCGGATTTCTGAGTTCGAGGCCAGCCTGGTCTACAGAGTGAGTTCCAGGACAGCCAGGACTACACAGAGAAACCCTGTCTCAAAACAAAACAAAACAAAACAAAACAAAACAAACAAACAAAAAGTCCTGCCACTGACATTCCTAGGGACACAGGTTTATGGGAAGGATTGTGCTAATAAAACATCCCCTCTTCTGTGGGGATGTTCCCTATCACCTTCTTCTGGACCTTAAACATTCACATCCTCCAGCCTCTCCTAAGCTTATGGGTGAGGAAAACAGAGGCTGGGAAAGTTTTAGTAATTCAGCTTATAAATAAATAAAAGTCAAGATTTTAACCTGGGCTGATTATGAAACTGTGAGTATTCCAAATAGCAACACTGAACGTCTTCCTTGGTTGCTTGCTGTGTTACTTAAGAACAGGAATATTATTCAGAGCCCTAGAAATGCCATGTGTGCCATCCCAGCCATGGGATTACAGTTTTGTACCTCTGCACCCAGCTTTTTTTTTATTTTAAAAGATTTATTTATTACATGTAAGTACACTGTAGCTGTCTTCAGACACCCCAGAGGAGGGCATCAGATCTCATTACGGATGGTTGTGAGCCACAATGTGGTTGCTGGGATTTGAACTCACGACCTTCAGAAGAGCAGTCAGCCCTCTTAACCGCTGAGCCATCTCTCCAGCCCTGCACCCAGCTTTTATATTAGCTCTGAAGATCAAATCTGTAGCAAGTGCCATCTCCCCAGTCACTACCAGCTTACTTTTGGTGTTTTATTGTGTGTTTATCTTGTTTTATAAATCATGTTTAATATCTATATTTGCAATGTCTTATCTCCTTGGAAGTCCATATCCATTTTGCTTTTTTAGTGCGGGATTTGCAATAAACCGATGGGTGATCTCCTAGATCAGATCTTCATTCACCGTGACACCATCCACTGTGGGAAATGCTATGAGAAGCTCTTCTAGGTGAGTTCTGGAAGCTCATAGGATAAGCATCCAAGAGCTGCATTAAACTAAAGGAGCAAGACAAAAATTTGCCTTGGTTTGGACCTAGGTTTTACTTCAGAACGCTGCTATGCTTCTCAGCCATCTAATTAGAGAATCTCAAGTCCTTGTCCTTTGCCCTATGCTTCTTTGAGATCTTAAGTAATGTATGAACCCCTCCCCACCCTCACCTCCACCCCCACAACCCTTTCCAAGTTGTTGAGTCATAGTATCTTCCTTTACAGAAATACCTCTCCCATCTAGAACCTCAGCTAAATCTGTTAACCCTGACACACCTGGGCCTATTTTGTGACAAGGAAATAAATATGTGGAAAGGGAATGGTTCTAACAAACATGTAGGTGGTATATGGTAAAATCTCGACCTCATCTCAGCTCTCAAATTCTAGTACCAGTCTCTGCCATCTTCAAGCATTATTTGCATAGCTTTAGATTTAGGCTTAGTAACCAAGATGTTGACTAAAAGCACTCTCTGGGCCAGTAGCCAGTGGGATTATCCCAAGTATCGGAACACAGCATATTTTCCCTCTCTGGCTACCTGAAGGTTGCCTTATCTCCAGGAAATGCTTTTGTGTTGGGCTTGGGCTCACAATCACTACAACAGTTACCCATCCCAAGGGACCCTGGCTATAAGGGATTAAGTACTTCAAGTCTCACCAGTACCTCTATTTCCTTTTTTGTTTCCTCCAGGCTGAAAAGAAACTGATGATCCCCAGCTATATTTGGCTGTCCAGTTGACCCAAATTGTTGGCTCCTCCTCCCTTACATCCTCCATGGTTCCACTGTACTTCTGCCTACCTTGTGCTGAAGGAGCATACATCTAAGATTGTATAGCAGTGATGTTATAATTTTGTGTAGCCTTTTATACCTTAGGAATATCTCAATTCAGGCATGAAATCCTTGCTTCCAGGATGAATGAGTCCACTTTGACTTCCCTGAGACATGTTTTTAATGAGTGTAGATGACCTAGTATGTTATACACGGGTACAAGTCTAGGAATCAGCGTATGTAGACTTTCTGAGGCTTCTGAGGGGCCAAGCCAAAAAACTGTTGACGATCCCTGGTAGGGAAATTACAGGCATTAAATACTAAGGGTTGGCAATAGGCTAATGTTTAGCTTGTCTATTCACTTTGTGTGTGTGTGTATGTGTGTGTATTTTTAAATTTCTCACATTTTTTAAAATAGTTAATTTTTTGATTGAATTATGTAGCAGATTTAAATTACCTCCTCCCATTCTCCTTTGGTTTTTCCAGTAACGTATGTCAGCATATGTTGGAAAGTTTACCCAGGTTTAAATTTGGTAAGATACAATATTAGGAGGCTTCTACCAAAGGGATATCTGTGTCTGTTTGAATTTTGTTAGTTGGTTAAAATCTTTACCCTCAGTATTCCTGAACTTTTATTCTCTGAACAGTTTTTAAGGTGTGTAGATCTCAAAAGGGTAAAGAAAACAGATAAGGTTTCTTGAGATTTCTCTTCCTACTGTGAAATATTTCCCTGAAGCGTAGTGTTAGAAATGGCTTTGAAAAGTGTGAAATTCACCTCATCTCTGGGCTTCTTGGGTCCCTGCCTGAAACACTATGGTAGTTTAATTGCTCCCTTTCCCTCTCCTCCAGAGGCTTTCATCCAGGAACAAATTTGGCTTATGCAACTCCTCAAAGAAAAGCTTGCTATCCAGTGAAATGTGAAGTAGGCTCTCTGCCCTGATCATACAGCTTTTTGTGACCTGTTTTCTAGTCCTGAATCTGTCTCAAACTAACATCAACTTCTAGGTCCCCAGGTACTCAAAACACTACCAGTTGATGTCTAGCACAGCAGAGGCAGGTTCATCCCTGCAGTTTGCTAATATGCTGCTCTAAGTCAACCTCACTCTGCTGCCTTTGGGCCCAGGATTACATTGGAAGCTCCTTGAAAGGAAAAATAGTCCTCAAGACTTGGGGATGCAAAATTGAGGCTTCTTTGTTGGATTTACTTATAAGATAGCTTTTTACTCTCTCCAGACTTTGAATGGACTTGTTCTTCCTACCAGGTAATTGGAAAAGAACATTCTATTTATTTGACTATTTATCTGTTACTTGTACTCTGAAGGGAAGAAGGAGTACATTGGGCCCAATACTAATTATGAACTAGTCTTTCTCAAGTTCAGCTCTAGGATGGGACTTAGCAGATGGTGGGCAATAGCATATGTGTGCCAAATGAATTAGTAAGAGAAAACTAAGTCACTCCCTTAGTTATCTGGGCATTTCAGTGCAGGCCTCATAGACAAGAGTAAGAGGCTCTAAATCTTATGGATTTCCCACCTTAAAGGTGTACTCTGCCATTTAAGGAGTTTTAGAAATATGAAATATACGCAAAGACAGCTTGTAAGGTTAGTATTGATTTGAGTCCAAATCAGCCCTTTTGTGTCTTAGATACAAAATTCTGCAGTTAAAGAGAGATGGTTTTGCATTGATTTTCTTCTTTTTAATTGCTGTTTTTAATTATCCTTGCTTAATCCACATTAATGTACACAAATTATAATAAATGTTAAGATGTTACATACCAGTATTATAACTTCTTTTTTAAAAAAATCTGTGTGTATGTGTGTACTTAAGTATAATAACTTGGTAGTTATAGGCATGTGCTTTACCAGATGCCATTCTTGCTACAAAACAAAACTGGACATGGTAGCTCATGCCTTTATCCCTAGCACTCAGGAGACGGGCCACTCTGAGTTGACAGGCCTGATCCCTGATATAATCTTGGAACACTGAAGAAGGAGTAAATTGTTGTCTTCTTGTTTTGTTTTTCTTACTTAGAGTGAGCCTGTCTAAAACAAAACAGGATGATATGTAGGGCCCAAGTCTGCTCCACCATGGGGCACAGCTGTTTGGGGAGCTGGGACATGGGAAATTTGACTATGTTTACCCCATGCTGTCTCCTGGCAAGTGTTGGGCAGTAGGGAAGCCCCAGGACCCTACTCTGGGGTGGGAGAGCAAAGTCTGAGGCAAGGGACAGCTGGAGCTGACTCAGGGTCCCCAAGCCTACAAAGAGACTGGTGCCATGGGGTTCCCAGGCTCTTGGACACCCAGGTGCTGCTAGAAGTTGAGGAAGAGCTGAGTACGGAATCTGGGCCCAAAGGCTGAATCTAGCCTGGGGTCGGGGGGGACTGGAGAGGGGTGGGAGGAGGGAGCTCCAGCCGGTCCCACTGTGGTTGTCCTTGGCTCAGTGGGCTGTGGCTTAGGCTTGGTGGTGGTTGTGGCTGGGAGTGCAGAGANGCCTTCTTCAGATTANACAGCAGCTCTGTAAACAAAGGCCTTCTCCATGGCTCCCCACCACAGATCCCGATGAATNGAGACACTTTGTAGTTCCAAATCATTTATTGCCATGGAAAAGTGGATGTGTAAAACCATACCCCACTTCTCAGGGTGGGCCTGAGATTAAATACCTTTTGCAGGGAGGAGTGTCTGGGAAGGAAGGCTTATTGGCTAAGCCCTCGTGGCCTCAAGATACCTCATTAGAATGGCAATCTCTGTCTTGAGCCTACCCGACCACAGGTCATGTCCTTTTCCTCATCTACATGGGGAGGGCTTGGAGCATTGCTTTTATGTGACTGATGGCCAGAAATCTATGGGGGTCTGTGGCTAGTGACAGGAGCCTGGTGCCCGGAAGCAAAGCTCCTACCGTTCCTTTATGGTCTCCAGGGCTTCTAGCCTTAGCTCAGCTAAGGACCAGGCTACTTTTCATGGTCCCACAATGATGTGTGGCTTTAGTATGAATTTATACACAGGCTTTCTCCTTGCCTCTTTTTTTTCCCCTAATTTTTATTAGGTATTTACTTCATTTACATTTCAAATGCTATCCCCATAATCCCCTATACCCCTCCCCCGCCCTGCTCCCCTACCCACCCACTCTCACTTCTTGGCTCTGGTGTTCCCCTGTACTGGGGCATATAAAGTTTTCCTTGCCTCTTTTTAATTGTATCAGACAGAGAGCTCTCCTACTCCAATGAGAAAATAGTGGTCAACAAGCCCATTCCAGTAATAACCACTAAAGGAGTATAAGAGGTGTATAATCTGGATTTTCAAGTTAAAGAAAATTTCCTAGGGGAAGTAACCTCAGAGCTGTAAACCCAAAGGAAAGGGGAGAATTGCCTACTCACTCGTGTTTCCTGAGCACCCACTACGGATAATATTGGTCCATGAGAGAGTGGTACACGGATCTGTGCGAATGAAGTTCTGCCTCCTGATACCTCCTTCCATCTTCACTTGATCCAATCAGACCCACCAAATTTATAACACACGGTTCACAAGCTATATAGTAACACATATGACAGCCACATTCACCCAGTAACACACACACACACACACACAAACACACACACTTACATTCACAGACATACACATGGCTCACCTTCAAGACACTTAACCCTCAGAGTCCAGCCTCATGCTCTGACACACTCATTCTCACATACAATGTCATGTGATCATACTAACCTACACAGACAAACATTCACATCCAGAATTTTTTAAAAAAAATTTTATTATTATTATTTTCTTTATTTACATTTCAAATGCTATCCTGAAAGTTCCCTATACCCCCCAGCCCCTGCTCCCCTACCCACCCACTCCCACTACTTGGCCCAGGCCTTCCCTTGTGCTGGGTCATATAAAGTTTGCAAGACCAAGGGGCCTCTCTTCCCAATGATGGCCGATGAGGCCATCTTCTGCTACATATGCAGCTAGAGACACAAGCTCAGGGGGTACTGGTTAGTTCATATTGTTGTCCCACCTACAGGGTTGAAGCCTCCTTCAGCTCCTTGGGTACTTTCTCTAGCTCCTCCATTGGGGGCCCTGTGTTCCATCCAATAGCTGGCTGTGAGCATCCACTTCTGTGTTTGCCAGGCACTGGCATAGCCTCACAAGAGGCCACAATGTCAGGGTCCCTTCAGCAGAATCTTGCTGGCATGTGCATTAGTATCTGGGTTTGGTGGCTGATGATGGGATGGATTCCCGGATGGGGTAGTCTTTGGATAGTCCATCCTTTCATCTTAGCTCTAAATTTTGTCTCTGTACCTATATCCTTTCATGGGTATTTTGTTCCTTATTCTAAGGAGGAATGAAGTATCCACACGATGGTCATCCTTCTTGGTTTTCTTGTGCCCAGAAATTTTGATACATGAGCACACACACTACCTACATTCAAAAAGAAGCTCCTACACAGTGACTCACATACCTATTCACTGGCCTAGTCAGTCAGAAATGCACACTAACACATGTACATGTGAGTGCACTCATGCATGAGTGCATGTAAATAGTCAAATATATCCCCACCAAAGGAATGGAAGAACATTATGACATGGTGTCTGGAATGAGTCCTTCCTTCCACTCTTTCCTGTGACACCCATGTCTGTCAAGCACTGTCCTACAGTGCTCAAACACGCTTCAGTGGAGACAGAAGCTGGCTCCTAACCAGTCAGGAGGTAGATTGAACAAGGTGGATGGAAAACACCATGGTCTGAGTTAGGCATGACATTTATAGGGGCATCTTTTCATACCTGTTAACACATCACATAGATGCCCTGTGCTCTCTACAAGTACAGTGCTGCACCAGGAATCTTGGGGCCTGCCTTCTATACTTCATCCTCCCTTCAGCACATAGCTCCTTTATCCCTGTTCGTGCCGAGTGCCCTAGGAAGACAGCTATTGTACCCCATACCCATTGGCTACCAGTAGCCTGGTTCCTTCCCACCTAGGAGACCACTACAGCCCCTCATGGTCTCTGACATGCATATATGCCAGTGTCAACCAAGCCACTACTGCTGCCCAACTCACTCATAGTAGAGGCAGAACGTAGCCAGAAATAACATAGCCAGAACATTCATGAAATTTATTCAACAAAAATTGTATTAAAACCATTAAAAACATAACAGAAACTTTGAGTCGTCACTAGAAGCCAAAGGCTCTGCCCACACAGGGCCTTCTGCTATCTCAAGAAAACACCCACTACAGTGTAGTCCTGCCTTATAGCATACACAGTCCAGGCACAGGGAATAGATGGAAGTATAGCATGCAACACCCACCAACCCTAGAAAGTAAAATCATAAGTAATAACAGGTGAACATCATACATAGTCCCAAGTTGAAGTCATCATCCATGGTTCCAGAACCAGGCTCAGGAATTCTAGGGAGCACCTAATCAGGTTAGAGCACACACACACACACACACACACACACACACACACACACACACACACACACACGAGAACAAGCAGCAGGCAGCTGGCCTAGATGTACACCCAGGAAAGCTAACAAGGAGTTCACAACACCAGGTGGGTGGGAGAGCAGCTAGCATAGCCTAGGCTGGCACAGAAGCTCACAACATGTGCCAGGGTGTAGAGGTGGCTGACCAGGTAGGTAGTCAGGGCCTCCAGTTGCCCTCCCTCACAGCTTTATACAGGAGCATCCGGTGGTGGGTAAGCACTCGATGGGGAAAGGGACTCACTGGACAGCTGGGTCACTATGAGGTTAACAGATAAGGGGGCAGAGCTCCAGAGCAGGGGGTAGCCTGCCTCTGGGCAGCAGTGGTAAGGGGGAGGGGGAGAGGAAGGGGCATTTTGTTTTGGGAGAGCCAGGCAGCCGGCAGAACCCTTGAGATGGCCTTTTCTGTGACGTCCACCTGTTTGGTATGGGTGGCAGATGGAGGATGGCACCTCGGCAATACTGCCAGGCCACCCTCCAGGTCGGCAGGGTTTGGGGCCAGCCTTGGCAGCTGCCTGGCAGAGTTGTATTCACCTGGCTGTTCCTGCTTGCTCTCTGGAATTCTCCAGCAGCCCTGGACAAAAGAGAGCAGAACAAACTCTCCCACCGCCACACAAAACACCTCTCTCTTACACACACACTCCTCTCTCTCTCTCTCTCTCTCTCACAGCCCCCGACACACACACAGAGCCCTCTTCCTGCTGCTCTTTCATCTC
The DNA here is from genome assembly GCF_900095145.1 of Mus pahari. Lineage (NCBI taxonomy): Eukaryota > Metazoa > Chordata > Mammalia > Rodentia > Muridae > Mus > Mus pahari. Next base: position 61,651,432 of record NC_034613.1, read on the forward strand.
CTGTTTGCTCACACAAAACCTGTCTTGCACACTCCCAGGCTCTCAGGCCAGCTGAGGGCATTAACCCTGTAGTGCCATGTGCCCCAGCCTGGGGCTCTCCTCCTGTCAGGGTGTCAAGGAGGAAACTGCCTTGTGTTGGCACTGGCCTCCCGGGTCCTATGGGTCCAGAGACCCGGGGGCTTTACGGGGGCCGGGGGGAGTTCACTCACGAAAGGACTCAAGGGTGCTGCCCTCATGGGGCTCCCCTAGAGCAGTGTAGATGATCCTGAAGACAGGCTGGATCCTGNGGCCTCCTCTCCTGGGTACTGTCTCCCTGCCTAGCCGCGCTTGTTCCCAGGCACTNGTGTCCTCTGCCCAAGACAACCCTGTGGCAGGCTCCTCCACACCCTGTGCTGCTTCAGTGCCAGTGAGCATTCTTAGCTCAGAGCACCCATACTCACCATCTTGTGACCCACTAGTATCCCAACTTGGGTCTGGATTACACTGTGGTCTGGTTATCATATTAGCTCCCCATTTCTGTCTCTGACACTCCCCATGGACCTGCCATTTGGTAGTCACTGAGCTGTGTGGAACTTGTTCTTGCTTGTTAGAATCATTTGTAGCTAGTAAGAAGTTGGGTGCCTTACTCTGGCCCTGTTGCCCTTCTGCAACACTCATGCCCCCTGTCCTTTGTCTGGGCTGCTCCATGATTTTGTCAAAGTATCTCTTTTGCCTGCCACAGGAAGGAATTCCTGGATGTCCTGAGCCTATATTTCCTTGGGGTTGGGGTGGCTCACAGCCCAAGCCCCTCTCTCGTTTCCCAATTCCTGTGCTGTAGCATAAGGTTTCTGCTCACCGGGTTCATTTTCAGCCCAGAAACCTGATTCCTTCCTATGTCCCTCTTCCCCAGCACTGTGTCTCCATAGCAGTTGACTCCGTTTCACTGTGATCTCCTCTCCTGTGGTCTGGGTGCTGATCTCCCTACGATACTCTGCCTGGGTGCCAACTTGATCTGCTGCCTCGCATGTGCTGGTTTCCTTTTCTGCCTGATTCTGCTCCTCCACTACCACAGTGGTTTCCCACTCTTCCTCATCTCAAGCAGAGCAAGTTTCATTAATTCCAGAAAAGTAGGTGGGCACCCTTGCTGATCTAAGAGGGATAGCTTTCCCCGAAGNCCAGTGGTCATGGAGACCTGAGATAAGATATGTTTGAGACGAATTGAATCTGCACTGTGTGTTGACAATGGGCTCTGCTGCACTGCTTTTTGCAGCAGGGGCTCTAAACGTAGCAGGTAATCGGGTATCCTCTCTGCAGGTTTCTGAGAAGACTGAAGGAACCTGAACTGTAAGAACTTATAGTCCTCTTTACTTCCAAAGATGTGCTTTAGGGCTTTCAAGCACTGCTCCACAGTTAGGGAGTCATTGCTAGCCCACAGTGCCTGCATGATTGACAGGGCAGAGCCACACAAGCTCTCTATAAGGCGCTGCTTCTTTTCCCTCTCAGACACCTGCCATAACTGCATCAGCTCAGTGACCTCCTCTAACCAGGTCTCAAAGCTTTCTTCTCNACTGCATCAGCTCAGTGACCTCCTCTAACCAGGTCTCAAAGCTTTCTTCTCCTGGGCCTGGAAAGGGACTGCCAGAAAATACTTTCAGTTTTTTGTAACATGTGCTGCTATTACACAGAGACTTCAAGCCTTTTGGGTTGTCTTGGTCTACATTCCTTAGCTCCATTCTCCCTGTAGGGACAGTGCTAAACCCCAGGGCTTTCCCACATCTACTCTTCTCTGTCCTTCATCTCTTAGAAAGTAGATCAACTTATTCATAAACTCGTCATCTGAGCTACGGGGTTTGACAACCACTTCCCAGGCCCCACCCTCTGCTGGTATATGAGTAGGCATCATAGTATAATCAACAACTTCAGGCAGTTCAATTAAGACTGCCTTAGCTTCATCTTCCCTCCTGAACATCCTGCCTATTACCTTGTNTGCACACAAGGGAGGTAAGCCTTCTTTCAGAGCATCCTTTATCTCAGCCTCAGTGCACTGCATGAGGATGCCCACAATGAGCACAGCCTTCTTGGGGTCCAGATCCATCCCCTTACAGCAGTCATCTAAGAGAGCCACGGTCATTGTTCCCTCCCTCTATAGGCAGACCTAACTCTAGGAGTCAAAGATTCTACGCCAATGCCATATAGAAAGGCAGTGATGTCCTGGTTTCCACAGCCTGAAATGCAAATGAAGTNAAGATNTTACTTAATGATTCCCATTACCTTTCCTTTTCCCAGACATTCAGTCTTGTGNAATCACAGAAANCTCCCCAAACCTCACTGAACCCTGCTGACCTTTGGTTGCAGCAACCTCCTTGGAAGTCCAGGGACACCACTGTGTATTCTGCAAGTACCTGTGGGGAAAATGCCGATGTCAGGAGGCAAAGACCAATGCCAGTGCGGAAAGCACAGGAGAGCACTCTGCCACCCACTCCGTGCTATACTGGATTTAGCCCATTCCTTGTTAGGTTCAAGANTGGCAGCACATAAGAAACTCTCCTCCACCTGAAGAAATGCTCAACAGATAAGAAAGGTGACTGGAACTCAGCAGATGTGATCCCAGTGCTGGGTGCAAAGAATGGATGACAAGCTAAAGTAGTGACATGGACACAAGAACAGTGTGAATCTAGATTTCTACCAGAAGTTACCACATAGGGTAAGGCCTTTTATGGACAACAGGTGATGCCATGGCCCTCCCACTAATGAAGCATCTTAGCAACAGGTATGGAGAATAGGATAGGGCAGAGACTGAGGAGTGAGTGCTGATAGATTAAGCATATGGGTTTACAGAGTATGGAATCTGGAATCAGAGGCAAAAAAAGACCCCAGAAAGTAAACAGACAACTCTCATCCTAGGTATGGCCCTACCCTGCAGTCTGTGAGTCTCNGCAGGAAACCCCTTCACCAGTCCTTTGCTGCAGTCAGAGGCTATTCCCAAAATAGATGCTCGCCCTGCTGTTTTCCAACTGAAGTGTGGATATGGTGACTTTCCTGCNCTGGTGCTTGATCCTGGCAGGCTTCTGGCTCCATCCAGACAAGTGGTGCAGGGTGCTGGTTCCTGCCACTGATCTGTTCATGGCAAGGCAAAAGGATATTTAATATGCTCTGTCCTGAATGTCCCTGCCCATGCAGGCTGTGCTAATTCTGAGTCTGCTCAAGAATCTAAAGACAGCCCCATACTGGGTATGACTGAGCACATCTTTAATCCCTGCACTTAAAGTAGGCTGAGGCGGATCTGTCATTTTTGAAAGCTAAGCCGGCAGTAGCTATTTTTTATTATTAGATATTTTCTTCATTTACATTTCAAATGCTATCCCAGAAGTCCCTGCATATGTGGCAGTAGCTACTTTAAAAAAAAAAAATTCTCGCATGCATTTCAGCGACTGCTCCACTAGGGGGAGNTGTTGAGACAGACTCCACTGACCCCACTCAGGATGAAAAGTCCCTCCAATTTCCAGAATCTGCNGCCATCCAGCTCCATCCTGGTCCCTACAACCTGCCAGCTGTCCCAAGGACCGCCCCTTCCCTGTTCCAGCGCCATTTTAGGCCACCCACCATCTATCTCAGTTCCAGCTCTGAACAAGACACTGACCAATCCTGATTCCAGCAACTTCTCAACTATCCCAAGTATTACCCCTTCCCGGTTCCGGCAAGTTCCCAGACCCCCGCCGCCATCTCCCAGTCCCTGCTCTGGACCTTCGAATTACCTTTCAAGTTTTATTGCCAGGTCCCGTGCCATCCATGTCCCACCAGCACATCCTAGCGACAGTCTAAAGTCACTCTTGCTGCCAAATACCTCCCTCACTTACACCTAAATTCCCCTACCTCGACCTATTCTAAAACCCAAACAAACCCTGGGAATCAGCTTCTCAGAAGGCAGGAAGATCACCTGAANCCAGAAATTTGAGACTATCTCACAAAGAGAAAACAACCAGAAAACAAAAATCTGTTATGCTTTGCACCCCTTCACAGGTACCCTTCATTCCTCATATCCCTTATCTCACATTTCCAAAAAGTTTTAGTGGAAGAAAACAGAAGGCCATAAAAATGACACAAATGGAATGGGTGATGTCTAGAAGTGGCAGAAATCCTTAGGGTACCAAGGGGGAAGGCAGCACGGTACCTGCTGAAGAGGCCGCCAGGCCAGAACTCCAGGAGACCGGCTAGCACAGACGCTTCGATGTGAAATGGGCCTAAGACCAGGGCAGGAAGATCTTATATATGCCGGCCCCGCCCACGCCCGTGGAGTTGCACACGACCCTTTTGGGGCTGTACCCTGGTATCACCTCCCCTTCTCCCCCCCCCTACTCCCTAATAGGAGGGTTCTGTTGCCTTAACCAATCCTGTTGGTCCTGGGGGAGGGGAAAGTGGAAGGAACACAGAATTTGAACTGAGTGGCGAGAGGTTTGGACGAAAGTTTGTTTTAGTAGAGACCACCAAACATGTCATGTGTCATGCCAGGCCCTGCAGCCATTGGTTCTCCTGTTTCACGTGTCTGTGCCTCATAGGCTACTAGCTGCGTCTCGATGGTCATCAGTTACTGTTATTTGTATATTCAAATAGAGAAAGGTTGGTGTAACTGTCTAACTGTACAGGCTGAGCACAAAGTATGTGTCTGATTGCAATATATAGGGCCCAGCACAAAATACAAGCCCAGCAGGGACTTCATAGCTAAAAGTTACATATTACCTGTTTATTCTTTTTTTT
>NC_034613.1:61656843-61658415 GCF_900095145.1 Mus pahari
CTTCCTCTCTGTCTCCTCTCTTTCTCCCCCCCACCAACACTTGCTGGCTTTTGACTCATGCTGTTGCTCTTGCTCCCTGTTTTTACCTGCTCTCTCTCCCCACTCTTTTTGTCCCTCTCTCCCTCCTTTCCTCCCTCCTTTCCTCCCTCCTTTCCTCCCTCCCTTCCTCCCTTCCTCCCCTTTTTCCTTCCTTTTTTCCCTGTTTCTATTCACTTCAGTCTCTATATTTCCCAGCCATGAATTGCCTACCTAGTACTTTAAACACTTTCCACCATTTCCTAAGGACAGCTTCTCCCTCAGTGGGAAGATTCAAAGGTTAGTCTGGGAGCACCAAATTGCTACCTCAAAGAAGGGCATGGGTAGGACACAGCCAACATACAGCAAGGTGTATATTTCAGGCCTTTGGTGACAGAATAGATTTGTTTTGCTTTATTTGAGGTTTTTGTTTGTTTGTTTGTTTTTGTTTTGTTTTGTTTAAGAATAGGCTGTTTCTTGCCTGTTGTTCCAACACCTGGGAGATGGAAACAAGAGGATGGAAAGTTTCAAGGCAACCTAGGTTATATACTATGTTCAAGGCCAGACTAAGTTACACAGTTCCCAGCTAGCCTGGGTTATACCGTGAAATCTTGTCTCAAAACCCTAAGACAAAAATACACAAATAAAAAGGATAGGCATCTCTGGAATATTTTAATAAAAAAGGCACTGATCAAGATATTTGCAGACATGCCCATCTCACTACCACTCATTTGTTCATTTATACATGACTAAAGCTAGAACTCACAGTATAGATTTAAGAAGGTGGTTGTAACTTAGAGTCAAGGGATGCTTTTCTTGGTTACATATAAGAAACCCAGGCTCAACATCTTTAAAATTCCTTTTCTTTGTAAATCATAAATGATTAGCTGAACTGCTCATTATTCCCTCTGATCAACAAGAACATATTGTTTATCTGACAGTCTTGAACTTTGCCCCCGTCCTTCACTCCAAAGCCAACCCATCCTTAGAATCAACAGGCCCCCAGGTAAAGCTTTCCATCATGTGTGTGCTCATCACAAGTTCTCTCTGTTCTCTTTAAATGAAAGCCTTATTACTATGACAACACAGAGTAAAACGAAAACAAATGAACAAAACAACAAGAAAAAACCACCTACCCCCTTTTTTTGCCTAACCTTTGGGAAATTTAAAGATCTCATGAATCGAATTTTGTCCTATTGCAACAACCTGGCTTTCATCAAGTCAGACTTTATTCTTTCTCCCAAGATTTACTGAGGTATTGTTAGTAAGGATTAAAAACAGCTTTGCACTTCATCTCCTAAATCCATAGCAACACACTAATTTTAAGGAAGGTAAAGTATCACAATTGCCCCACCTTAGAATTTGAAACACCACATGAAAGGAGAGACTGTCACAAATACCCTTTTTAGAGTCTGAAAAGGTGAACACAGCAGAGGTTTTCGAAAGCCAGGAAGGGAAACTTATTTTACCTACACCTGCATGGGGACAGGTGTATTCCAGGCCACTTGTCGCATTGTGTCCCGTTGTGCAGAAGCATTGAAGACAGGCTGTGTTCAG
>NC_034613.1:61881342-61883196 GCF_900095145.1 Mus pahari
TCTCTCTGTCTTCCACTTGCTTTCTTACTGAGTGCTACACCTGGGAGCTGTCTTACGGATCTAATTGGCCATATGAAGCCATGTTTCAGTCCTATAATGATAGGAAATGTAAACGGACTGAGCAAGTGAAGTAAGTGCAAATATTCTTGTCACTAGTCTGCTTAAAAACGGAATGAGAGGGTCTGGAAAGACAGCTGCAGTGTGTAAAAGTATTTCTTGGGGGGCAAGAATGCAGCAGTAGTGGAGGAGCTTGCTCCATTAAGCATAAAAAGCCAACGTCAGCTCTTCAGCATAAATGCTAAAAGTCAGGCATGGTGACACATCAACCTGTGGCAGGAAAGGACCTGCTGAACAGCCAGCTGGCCTAGCCACAGAGGAGAGTTCCAGGTCCAGTGAGTCATCCTGTTTCAAAAGGGTATGATGGGAGTCCTGCACAGTGGTGCACACCTTTAATCCCAGCACTCAGGAAGCAGAGACAGGCAGGCAGATCTCTGCGAGTTTGAGTCCAGAGTGGTCTACACAGTGAGTTCAGGACAGCCAGAACTACACAGCGAGACCGTGTCTCAAAATTAAAACCAACCAAACAAAAATCTAAAGGAAAGAAAAAAAGAGATAGGATGAAGTATATCTGTAAGAGTTGTCTTCCGACCTCTACACACCCATACACAGACAACTATGCATGTGTGCACATACATACCCAATGAGAAAATGTATTGTGAGCTGGAATCCCACCAATTCCAATGGTCACTGTTTTAATTGAAAAAAGATGGGATGAGCTGAAGAACATTAGTGCCCTGTACAATATGAACAGCTCCAGGTGAGATTACCAAGGTAGCAAGTCCTGCTTCGAATGATTCTCCTAGCCATGAGCGAATCCTAAAATTAAAAACTGACTTTGTACTTAGGATTTCATGGAGCATGAGGAAATGCTGGAAGGTGTTTGCAGGTAACTTTCCTAATGTGTTCTCCAAAGCACAGAAAGAATAGCACGATATTCAGTGTCCCCTTGTATAGTTTGTTCAACACACCTCCAAGTATTCTTCACACAGTGATTTAAATTCCTCCATTCTGTTCTTCTGAAGAGTGAGAGTTTCATGAATAAACTTCTGTTGTTCCATAAACATATTCTACAAAGACAGTATAAGATGTAAGAAAAAGCCAGTGGGGAGGGGTACAGGAAGCTTACAGAAAGGCAATTTTGTACAGTATTCATGGAGTGAAATACATTTGCAACTTTTTTCAATTAAAACAGTGACCATATTTATAAGAGCAACCTAATAGCAGAAAAATAACCTTCATTATGTGAAGCTCACTCACTTAATGGGAAGGGTTCCTATTTAACAGTACTCAAAACACTGCTATCAGTTCCTGAAGACTTGAAAACCTACCTACTAGAGGTCTTCAAATCTGCTGGACTCTCTGTATTTTTAGAACCTACCTTGAGTGGTCCCCATCATTTGTCACTCCCCCACATAGGGACCCACTCCACGTTGGCCTTTTCAGTAAGAGTAGAGCACACAGTGCCACGCTAACAGGTTTATACTCCTTAAGACTGACTTNAGATACTGCCCTGTACCAAAATAAGGATACACATCTCAAACAAACTTTTGAAAAAATTTCTTTGAGATACGGACTTCTTCTCTCCTTCCACTCCCAAGAAACTAAGGCACAGATGTAAGTAAGTTATTTTTCTGAGTTAGCATAACTAGCAAGAAACCGTGACTGCGATCCAATTGGTGGGATTCCAGAGTCCATGCTCCTGACCTGAGCTGGGCTGGACAGCATCTCCATATCCCTCAGTATTCCCCTTTCTGCTTCCCCAACTTTGGAAGTCAGAATCCCCAGGGGACAGCT
>NC_034613.1:61884374-61894250 GCF_900095145.1 Mus pahari
CCTGTACAACATTGGAGGCTAGAGATTTTCATCTCATTTCACACTGAACAGATGACGGACCACAGGATGAATGATTTGAGGATTTCAAGTTCAATGCACCCCTCAGCACTTTCACACAATGCACACACCTTCCTTACGGCTACACTGATTCAACTGCCCTGTGTCTAAAAGGTGTCAAACATCTTAATTCATCCTTAGGAAATGCAGTTGACTGACTTCAGTTACAATGAGAGGGTGTTAAGACAAAACAAAGTTTGTTCTACTCAGACAAACCAAGGCAAGTACACTTGCCAACAAAGCTTCTAGCCAGTGGGGCCACTGGCTATTCCCCCTTCATTGTGCTCACACACCAACTGTCAACAGCTCTGGGGCCAAAGTGACAAGAAGCAACAACCCTACCTTTGTTCACACTGGGTTTTCAGAACATCCTTAATTTTGACCTCTATGGCATAGAAAGATGAGGTCATGATCCTTGAGAATCTTTCTCTGTTTTCCTGAAGAGCATTCTTAGTTGGCTCTGTAAGGGGACATAGTCNTGTAGGCATTACTGTGAAGGTCCCTCAATGGTACTGGAAAGACATTTGTCATCAATAGGTAGAGATGACCTGTCGAGGCAAAGGTTATTTGCCTCCTTTCTTTCAGTCAAGAATTTCAGTGGCTCTGACCTGAACATGAAATTGGACAGTTGGACTTCAGTGTCTAGATATTACATACAAAACATAACAGAGGGGACTTAGCGAGACTTACAAAAAGGGTATCAAGTCACTGTAATTTCTTTACTAGATGTCATTTATAAAGTATGAACGTAATCAATGTACTAAACGTGTTCCAGTTCTAGGACATGCTAGGAGGAAATGTTGGGCTCCTTGATGCAAAAGACAAGTGTTGTCCAAGTACAAAAATCTCCAAAGGCTCAGAGATCACTGCACAGCGAGATGAAAAATACGCTAACCATTGTAGCCCCTGAGGCTATTTGACAAATTTGATAAGGTAGACATCCTGAATAGTTTAAAGGGAAAACTTTTGTTTTGTTTGTTTGTTTATATCTCATTTTACTTTTGGTAGGTTGGCATCCAGAAAGAACTTGTCTGCTACACCTCAGCCCTCAGTTCTGGGCTTCAAAGGTGTTAAGTGGCCATGTGTGGCTTTTTCTGTTGGGGCTGAGGATATGACCACAGATTCTCGTGTTTGTACATAGAGCATCATTTCACTGAGCCATCATTACAGCCTGACATTTCTAAATGTATTTTATGAGTGGATTGAAAGAGAGAGAGAGAGAGAGAGAGAGAGAGAGAGAGAGAGAGAGAGAGAGAGAGGGAAACATGATCACCTAGCCTGTTGCCTCTCTGTTCCTGAGGAAATAATGTCCTCCCTATCCGCATCAAGGTCTTCTCTGTTGGCTGTATTTACAGACAAAGAGGAAAAATGTTTTGAGACAATGTGAGCTGCTCCCATCATTTCCCATTGAAAACAGATTCACTGTGGGGTTTCTAGAGCCCATAGCCACCAAGGTAAATTACACTTTTAAAAGAAGTCATGCACACGCACTCCTATTCTTATGCTTGCATGCATGCAGGCAAACACACAAACATGCAGGCACAGAGTGAGTGAGGTGAGGGTGGGCACAAAGAAGCATGCATAAACAGAGAGAGAGAGAGAGAGAGAGAGAGAGAGAGAGAGATATGAATATATCACACAGAAGTACAGACACACACAAAATTCATTAGGCTTGAGTGATTCTTTGACCAGATGTTGAAGGCATCTGCACAGGCCTTCCACATGTGACCCATGTGTTCCCAGAGAGGCATACTGCATATTGCCTGGAAAGAACTGTCTTATGAGCCTTGCAGGTTTNTTGTGTGGTGGGAATTTCAGGTGGGNAAAGCTAAAGCCACAAACAAGCTTGAGCAACATTTAATAGCATCTGAAACCTACCCCCCCCCACCACCATGATTCCAAGAACGAAATGTCCATGCACCACCACATCCACTCAGTGTGCCACCTGCCAAGGAATTTTAGGATGTCTGTTGGGCGTGGACACAGCCCTCTAGCAGCCCCTCTGGCTTGTTTGTTGGTTTGTGGGTTTTTTTCATGTTGTTGTTTTGGTTTTGTTGTTGTCTTCCATTGTTTTACCTGCAGTGACTGCACCTGGGTTCTGGCTGTCATCCGAGGAGAGATTTGGATCCATCCTTGGGTGCCTGCCAGCACTCTCAGTGGCCTTCCTTTCCCTGTTTGACATAGCTAGACTCTTCTTGGGTTAGATAGGAGTCCTGGAAGTAGAGANACCAGGAAGAATTGCAAGATGGAAATGGGAACAGGGAACAGGACACCACAGGGTGTGGCTGGGTGTCCTGGCACTTGTGGTGGAGCAAAATGAGGACAAGAGCATGCCACCAATGTCCTGACATGCCCCATTTCTCTATCTGGACTTGGANCTCCCAGACCCACTACCTCTCAAGATCAGTACCCTCTGCTGCTCTCCCACCCCTATACCCCTACCCCCTATAATACAAGGCACCTAATGCTGGCGTATGGTTGGGAATTCCAACTCACTGAGGTCCTACTCAGTCAGTGAGGCCATGTCTCACAGCCCTCTTGCTGTCCCATTCAGCCCCACCCCCATCAGCGCAGCCCCATGACTGCTCCCTAGCCTTGCCCTCTGTGGCCTTGCCAGGTCTCCTTTGGAAAGTGAAGGTCCTGGGATGGCCCCACCGGTTTGGTTTGGACCTGCCTCTTTGTGATCCCACTGCCCTACCACATGAGCTAAGTCTTCTCTCTGAACCCTGTCTCAACTGGAGGGCCCCTTAACAGAGTTCCCCAATAGCCAATCATCCACCCAGGGTACTCTTCTACCCTTGGAGCCTCCTCCTTCTCAGAGGGTGGTTGGTCATACCTATGTAGGCACCACCTCCCAGTGCACATCTCTCTGACTGGCTGGGAAGGCGTGTACACCCAGGGTCAAGTGGCTTCATTTAGTATAGTGCTTGTGAGTTTGGATGGAGATGCTGCCCTTTGGTGAAGGGGACCAGTCCTGGCCCATCCCCTTCAACACTCAACAAGTATTTTAGGAGTAGTTCCTATGGCCGGCCCACTAATATTCTAGATCTTGACAAAATCTTGACACATTGAGAAAAATATACAAAAACACAGGCACTTGTGTAGAGGGAGGCAAGGCCCATGGCTGCAAAGAAGCAGGACCCAGCTGTGTCCACGGAGGACCCACAGAGCACACGTGGAGAGTCACTACTTCCTTTTCTCCACTTCACTGTTCCAGCCCACTCTCTTCAAACCTGTGTCCCTCCTGCAACCCTTTTCATCCCCTGGCCTCACCGGTCTATTTTACTACCAGGTGCAAAGTCTTCCAAACGTCTCAGAGCTAAACCTGGTCACTTCTGCCTCAAGACCCAATCTGCTCCACAAAGCCCCAGGCCCCAGGCTGACTTTGCTTCTCACCATCAGAGGCTCAAGACTGACTCTGCCAATACCCTGTCACTCACCCAGGTGANCACACTTGAATACATTCCTCTGAGAGGCTGCTTCCCCCGCCCCTCAGATAGAGGCCCCACACTCTGGAATGAATCAATGATTAGCAGGAACACTACTGCGCAGGCATGCCTGAGGCTGCCTACAGGTACGCCCAAAGGTGTGAGGCCTGCCCCTCAGTTACCCCTTCCCAGCTTGGGCCCTACTGTTGCCCATGTATTTGTGCAAAGTGCCCAGGGTTTCCCCCTTCAGACTAACTATCCTGCCCAGATACTGCTTATGGGAGGAACCAAGTGTCCAGTCTGGACCCAAACAAACAAAACAACCAAAACAAACAACAACAACACCCAATAACAACAACCAAAAAACCCACCTCCACCGCTGCCACTGCTGCCACCATTGCCACCTCTGCTGCTGCCACCACCACTGCCTCCGCAGCCACCACCACTGCCACCGCCACCTCCAACGCCTCAGTCACTGCCACCGCCACCTCCAACGCCACAGCCACCACCGCCGCACAAACAACAAACAAAATCAAAGAACAACGAAAAACGACCCCAAACTGTGAGAGATGTGTAAAGGTGCCTACTTCCCCTCGCAGCCCACCAATTGCCCCATCCACCACTCTATGGTCCTGCTGCCCTCATCTCCCCCTTCTCATTCACGGCTCTGGTGCCTCTTACAGTAAAAGAAAGTTCCCAAAGTCACCTCACAGGCTTCCCGGGACCCTCACCTTCCATGACCCCACTGTCCCACGACAATGCCACTGCCGCCAACAAGGAGAAGATGACAAGGGCTTCAGTCTCTCCCAGCGCCTCTAAACCACCCCAGGAGGCCCACCATGTCTCCCGCCCGTTGTCTCCGCAAGGAAGCCTCCTTCCACTCAGAGGTTCATCCACCTTCATCGGCCATGGCCCCATATAACTTTCTCTGATTGGCTGGTGTACCAGCTTGCACATGCGCACTGGGTACCAGCACTCTGCGCATGCATCAAGGGGCCAAGCATGCCTCATCCACTCATACTTGCTTTCCTGGTGAGGGATGGCCCCATGGCTTCATTTCTTTGGGCCACAGCCGCAGCCCATCTCCATTTTGCCCATCTCCTTATGTATGTATCTCTGATTGGCTGCAACAGAAGGAAGTCTGAATGTGTCTCAGAGAGAGGTCCATTGGGTCCTGTGAGGCGAAAGAATACACGTGCACAAGACGGGACGCTCATACATGCATGTGCACACAGAACTCAGCTGATGCTCCAGGGATAGGAAAACCCATCAGTCGCAGCAGTTGCACATGGCATGCCTAAAGGGTCCAGCATCCTTTTCTCTCTGGTTGGTGCTCCCGATGCGGGATGCCCTTGGCTGTATCTCAGAGGCCTTGGGTGTTCAGTCTGGCCCTAAACAGTACACAGCGGGCAGATGTTGGATACCATGAGCCCCTACCTCGACCACAGTGTCCGGCTCAGACATCCCAGGTTCTCTATCTCTTGAACTTCTTCTCTGACCCTCCAGGGGCTCCTAGTCCAGTCTGAGGCTAAAGCCAGACTCAGGCACATTGCATCACAGGCCCTCTTAGGCAAGTCTCCTTGTGATCCCCACCATCCTCCCCCAAAGACTGTGGTCCCAGCATTTCTCGTCTTAACTCAGCTTAGCTGAGGATGCCCTTTCACCCAGTACTTCTCCTGGGCGAACCGAACACCACTGAGCCACTGACTGCATCCTTCCCTTGAGAGAGCAGTCACAGCTACTTAGTCCCAGCCTTTCCAAAGAGCTGTATCCTTTCTGAGGATGTGACTGACCCCTAGCAGTTGGGGCGCCCAGAACAAGACAGTATTGGGAGACTTCTGGTTTTCTACAGCCAGGACACTCTAACATCTACACAAGAGGGGATCCAGTATTCAAATGTCCGAGTCAAAGGGACACATCTCATACAAACCAGCACGCAGGTGAAGCTGTAGAGGAAATTCCACGAAGGTCCCTAAAGCTCTGCCTGAACCCATTGGCAAAAACTTGCTATCGGTTTCTCCTTAAAGCATAAAAACCGGTTAGCACAGTAAGCAGTAAATGCCACCTATGCTGGCTGACTGAGCTTAAAACCTGCACTCATGCTGCCCTCTAGTCCATTGCAGGATCCTGTGACAGCCGCGAGCGTGCAGGAATGCTCTTCAATGGACCTGCATTCTCTTTACTTTTCTATCATGGGAAATATCTCATCACAGAGATGGGAGAAAAACAAAACAAAACAAAACAAAACCCTCATGTTCGGAAAATATGGGCCCTCTTTAAATCCCCTATAATGCAACTCACCAAGGAGCCAAGTGGGCCCTCAGCCACATCTGATTCCCCACCCCAGTCCCCAGCAGCACAACAGCATTCTCTGCACCACTACAAGGCTAGACAAACCTCCATGCCAGGTCATGGCTCCCCATGCCTCTTTATGCCACTTCCTGTCCCCCAGCAGTACTGTACTCTCCAGGACACTAGGGAAAAAAAATCCACAAGGAAATGCCTTTTAACCTCTTGGCTACTTCTCTCCCAGTCCAAAGTGGAGAAAACGCCAGTTAATCTTAGGGCTAACTCTGTCAACCCCCCTATCTCATGACTCAGCCACGGAGTCATGAATTCCACACATTTCCAACTAATGTCCACCCCACCGGGGCTGGATCGCCCCAAATTCAGATCGACATTTTAAACGTTATTCTTCCCTCACCCCCACCCCCATCCCACCTGCGACAGCTCAGCCAGCAGGTTGTTGCAGAGGAACACACTTCCCACCTCCACAGGCTACAGGCTTGAGACAGTCTCCCTGCACTCTGGCTCACAGGACTCTGCTCAGGGCCCTGGTGGCACATTTCTACCACCCTACATGTGTCACCCATCCTCTCTTGGTCTACTTTCCAGGGTGTGTGTTTGTGGGGGGGAGTGGTATGTGGCCCCCTCCTATAACAGAGGCTGCTAAGTCCCCTTCTGCCAACCAGGCAATGCTACAACACTGCCAAAAGCCCCGGGCAGGGAGGAAAAAGGTCCTCACAAGCAAGCTCAAGTGCACACACAGTCCTGGGCCCACCAGAGACGTGCCCCGAGCCTCCCGAAAAATGTGACTTGGCCTGTGGCAGGGGCACCAAAGTTGACAGCTGAAGTGAGTGGCCGGAAACCATAGGGTGGCCCCCTCCCCCAGGCCAGGCATGACTGGCAGTAGGTCATCAAGTTAAAGCTCCTGGGCAGAGCTGGGCAGAGTGTACCTACTTGCTGCTTAGCAGCTTTCCAGCTAAGGGCCACACAACNGCAAAACCTGAATTACAAGAATAATGGGCAGAGTTTTGCTGATGAAGATGCAGCTTGAGATGACATTGCTAAAAACAATGCAGCTAGCCCAAAACGTAGAGTTTTCTTGTTTCTTTGTGTGGATGTGTTTAAATGGTTTTTTGGTTTGTCCCTAATAGCAGAAACAACTAATTGTCAATGGTCTCCTTATGGCACATATTGACTGACTGGTTGCAGCCCACTATCAGATTAACTACTGGAAAGCCAAGAAATTTATCTCAAACCTCACTAGGGGATTCACACTCAAATAGTCCAAGAAAATTATCACCTGAGCCTAAAAGAGAATTGGCTGTGGAGGAATAGACATTACAGGGGACACGGATGGGTCACTTGGATCCAGAAGTCAATTGTATTTTGATTTTCTTCCCTTCTAAAAATTATAGTTATGCTTCCTGTCTTTACTCTTAAAGGGTACTTTATTTTAATGTTACAATATCAAATTCAGGAGATTTTAAACATCCTTTAAATTAAAAAAAAGGTTTACATCATTAGAAAGGTTAAAAATCAATGGCTTAAAATTATTATTACACATCCCCGTATATTAAGAAAGCAACAAGTCTCAATACTTTACCTGACAATGAGAGAAATCCAGAATTATTTGCTACAACATACTATATAAAGTTCAGAGACTTTATATCAGTGGATTTCTGATAATATCTTATTCACAAGCTCCCTTGATTGCCTTTTAAGTACAACCCATGATGCTTCTCTTTATGCTAAATTTATATACATCCAGTCTTCTGGATAGAGAAGAGAAAAGCCCTCCTTCCATGGTTTGCAGTCAAACCAAAGAATGTTCCTGCTTTATCCCCAAACTCTTTCCTAAGCTGCTACTATGAAACAAAGGTTTGAATCTATTGCCTTCTCTAAGTTGTGGGTTTCAATAAACTCAAAAAATTCTTGGGCTGGAGAGATGGCTCAGCTGTTAAGAGTACTGAATGCTCTACAGAGGTCCTAAGTTCAAATCCCAGAAACCACATGGTGGCTCACAACCACCTGTAATGAGATACCCTCTTCTGGGGTTTTTGAAGACAGCTACAGTGTATTTACATATAATAAATAGATAAATCCTTAAAAAAAATCTTGTAAGCTTCAGAGAATCATCTTGGATCCACATCTCACAGGGTCAAATGGTATACAGATTATCTACCTGTAGAAATTCTATACATCAGCAGCTATAGATTTAGGTCTGTCTTTACGAAAGGACTGAGCAGAACTCACGTTAATCTGATCAGTACACCTTAGTTAATATGAAACTGACATTTTGCCATTTGGAACTAAACTTACTAAGGGCCGTGTAAAATTAACCAACTAGCTGGTACATGTCCCCTTTTCCAAGTGCAATCTATAATTTCTGAATTAACAAAAGCACAGAATTGTGATTGATAAAGGGTGCCAAGATTCTATTCCACTCCATATTGCTCTTGGAAAACTCCCTGTAAGCATGCTGTTATAAATAGGTTTGCTTCTGTTAACAATCAACCTAACTAAAGGTCTCTGTCCTTAACCAGTGCCATTTGATAGAAGGAAGATATAAACTATGTATAATGGTATATTTTCCAGTAAACACATTGAAAGCTAACAAAAAAAGGTGAAAGACATATTCGTACATTTCTTCTTCTTTTTTCTCTTTCTTTCTTTTTTCTTTTTTTGTTTTTTGTTTGTTTGTTTGTTTTGTTTTGTTTTTCGAGACAGGGTTTCTCTGGGTAGCCCTGGCTGTCCTGGAACTCACTCTGTAGACAAGGCTGGCCTCAAACTCAGAAATCCTCCTGCCTCTGCCTCCCAAGTGCTAGGATCAAAGGCGTGCGCCACCACTCGTACATTTCTATTTGATTCACCAATCAATATATCTAATGTATCATTTCAATTTGAAATCAGCACAAAAATTAATAGGGAGGTGTAGGCATAAGTTTTTTGCAACCTACTTTTCATAAGGGTCTAAGTTCTCCTCTAGCCCACCATCCATCAGCAGTAGTGGAAGAGAAAAGCCATTAGGATATGGGGGAAGTGGACCTGTTCAGCAATACTTCTTTGGGGGCAAGCTCCATCTTCTTTGGCAGCAGTTCAGTCCTATAGCAAACAATAAATATGATGCAGCAGCTGCAGACCAGTCCTTTCTGTAAGCAGACACCAGGCACGAACTGACAACTACAGTCCAGTTCTTTTGGCAGGCAGACATGGGGCAGGAGCGCCAACCACACTGAGGCAAGGCCACAGAAACTTGAAGCTGCTGCAGGAACCTCACAAGCAGTTTTTGGGCGAGATTCCTCTCTGGAGTCACCATGAGTGGGGATCAACAATTCCATGTAAGGCGAACGGACACATGCTTGTTATTAGTGGAGAATAGCCAGGTGGAGAAAACCAAACCAATGCTCAGTGCTCATCTCCCACCATCTGTGGGGTCATATTTATACTCCTTCATCAAAGGTCCTTTCATATGTTTGCCATATGAAAACATCCTTTCACCTGTGTCTGCTTCAGGAAAACATCCTTCCCTGTGTCTGTAGGACCATGAAAGACAGCCTGGTTCATGGCTGGGCCAAGGTTAGAAACCCCAGTGACCCTAAAAGGGATGGGAGCATTTCGTCCTGCTCCCGGGAAACCAGTCTCCTGGCACAAGGCCGCAGCCCTCCATAGGTTTGTGTCCTTCAGTCACATAAGTGCAACACCCCGAGCCCCTCCATACCCTCAAGACAGATCCCCATTTTCATGAGGTACCTAAAGGCCTGGAGGCTTAGCCAATAAACTCTCCTTCCAGACATTCCTCCCTGCAAAAGTTATTTAACCTCAGGCCTGCCCTGAGAAGTGGGGTACAGTCTTACTCATCCACTTTCCTCCTTAAAACCATGGCCTGTCTGTCTCTTTTCATCAGAATCTGCCATGGTGAGCCACAGAGAAGGCCTTTGCTTCAAGAGTGGCTGTCTAATCTCCAGTAGAAGGCCTCTCTTCATTTCCAGCCATAGCAGCCAGCCACCAAGTGCAAGCCAAGCCAGCAGCCTGCCAATGAGCCAAAGGCTCTCCTGGAGGGGTTTAGCCAGCTGCCAGCTGCCAGCCTGAGCTCTCCCCTCTTTTG
>NC_034613.1:61894425-61900149 GCF_900095145.1 Mus pahari
GGAGGGGGAGGGGGAAGTGGAGGGGGAGGGGGAAGGGAAGGGGGAGGAGGGAGGGGTGTCACTCCATCCTCAGCTCTTCCACTGCATCTACCTGAGAACCGGATGGCCCCAGCATCCTTGCAGGCCCAGAGGACCCCAGAGCCAGCTCTGGCTGTCCTGTGTCTCAGATTGCACCCCTTCACCCACAGACAGCACAGGGTAAGCACAGTCAAAATTCCCATGTCCATCCTGCCTCCCTGAGTGACTGAGCCTGGTGGTGGAGCAGACACAGGACCCTACCCTTTTAGCAAGACATCATTTCACCTGCGTGCCCCAACAAAACATCATTGGACATAACTAACTGTCCAAAGAAACTAGACGTTTCCACTTCAGGGAGATATGTTTTGCCCTCTTTAATTTGGTTTTTATTATTTAATCATCAATTGATGTTAAATAAAAAAAAAAAAAAGAGGGGAGGAAGGCCGTTTATTTGAGACAGTTTATTTTACACAGACAAGACATTACTGACTATTCCAAAAATATTGTATATTGGCATCATGCCATCTCTCATATGAAAAATGTCAAATAACTAACACTGCCCATGACATGTCCTAGTAGTTAGCAATCTCTAGATGAATGTATTTCCTTCATGGATGTGAAGTTAATTCCAGGGACTTAGTTTCTAAAGTCTCTGAGTTTTGTGCAGTCGATTTTAAAGGATTACCCAAACCCACCACCACTCCCACAAAATGTTGCCTCTTAACTAGGCCTCTCCAGGATTCGATAAACAGGTCCCACAGGTTGGCACGGTGTTTCCTTGCTCAGCCACTCTAAGCAGATGGGACAGCTGATGCTTTATTGACCTCGAAAGTTCTTAAATGATACACGTAACAGCTGCTAAAAGTCACTGGGTTTTTAGAAAGGATTGTGGAATTAACTCAGCTAACATACCTTAAGGATGTGTTAACCTCAGAATTAAGTCAAGAAACCTGTTGCTTTAGGGAAGAGGTTTTTGATTTTTTTTCTCTTCCAATGGGAAACAAAAAGCAGCAGATCTCTTCAAAGCTAATAAAAATTAGATTTCACCAGGAGGGACCTCCTGAAAAATCTTGGCTGCAGACAAAAAGAGATCCAGACAAGCAAACAAAACCCAACAGGTGATGTAAATACTGTTACTTCTACATTGGAACATCTCTAGAGACCCACTGAGAAATGAATGCCCCTACATAGCCAACAAATCCCTTTGGCTGAGTGTCCTCATGACTTTTCATATATGCTATCCTTTCAAATATGGCACGGATAGAGATTTATCTTACAGTCTGGTTATGCAGTCCAGTGGACTCATGGATTCTGATGCCTTTTACTTCTTCAAACATATAGCAGAGAATCATCATTAGCAGAATTGTGCATACTGTACATTCCATACATGTGCTAATGCAGAAATGTACTTACAATGTTTCCTTTAAAGTTTGTGTGTTTCAGAGCAAATGGACCAGACAAAACACCTGGCCGACAGCTTCCAGGACAACAAGCTTCACCGGGCTGTGGCTTCCACCACAGACAGCCCTGAGTCCCTCCAGCAACCTCCCTAGAGGGAGGTGTTCTCTACAAAATCAGAAAACTCTGCACTTAACTGAGGGACTTGCATTTTGCTGGGGGAGGAATGATGTTTCTATGCCAATGAACCTGGGCTGGTGGAATAAAACATACAGATGCTCATAGATCTCCAGCAAGATCTCCGGGGCTCCAGGGCATGGTCTGCGACCAACATCCCTACCTCACGGTACTAAAACCCTCCAGTGCATTGGTTTCTCCCCTCCTTGGTCCATAACTGGCTCCTGGAGCCCTATTCCTCCAGGCACCCTGCCTCATCCAATTTCTAAAATGGCAGATAAGTAGCATTGAAAAAAAAAATCAGTGCCAGTTTCTGGTTCAATACCAAACCGTTCCCAACATAGAGGCTGATGTGTATGATGATATTTTCTCCTCTATAAAACAAAAGTGGAGAGGTGTGGGGCCGGAGAGCCTTTCAACTGGGGGAGCCAGTCCATAGCAAGGGTGAGGTGGAGACATGTCCGAACCCCGAAAACCTGGTCCTCCTGGACTGGTGGACCAGGAGGATCAGGACTGTCTTCCTCCTTGCTCTGGGCCTGTGTGTCCCAGGCGATGGAGGCTGTTCGACCCCCTACCTCCCCCACCCTTGAGGTAGTCACGGAGCCAGCAGGCCGAGTTACAGGTTTAACTTCCTCTCTCCCTATAAGTCCATGTCCAGCATGCACCTGCAATTACTCTTCATGCAAATGAGGCATTCCCAGCACCTCAGCCAAGGTTGTACACTCAACCCCCAAACCCTTACCCACTCCCCAAGAACTGCTTCACTGAAAACTGTCACAGAGAATGCTGTTTGTGTGTCCATCCAGCACTCACAGCTGCCGACCGACCGGTTCTGTTCTGCTGAAGCCAACTGGCCCAGATAGGTAGGCTTCATTCCTTCCAGTCCTGCCCAGTGCACAACACCTGAACCCCCGAGGGCAGAAGCATCCAGGACTGCAAAATACTGGTCAGTTGTGTAGATATATGATGGGCCCTGAAGTCACAAGTGCAAGCCTGTCTGGTCCACCAGGCCTGCATAAGTGGTATGGGAGCTTCAGTCATTTCTCCTCCCACAAACAGATTTAATTTAAGGCTGTGTGTGACTGCTTCTTCCTGTTCCCTCCTTTCCACAGAGTTCCTTTTGTTATTCCTTTGGTTACATAAGCATGCTTGCAGGTAAGTTTTCTGGGATTCTTGAAATGCTTGCACATCCAGTCATCTCTAATTCTGCATTCTCCTATGTTTCTCCATTTCTAAATGTTTCACATTCTCACTTAAGACTGGAAAGTTGAGCCTCAGCTAATAATGAACAGCCAAGAACCTCCTGTGAAGGAAGAGAAGAAGCCATCTAGACCATGTTTTCTGTTACTGTCTCCCCACACCTCACAAGCCCCATCCCCCACGTCACTGCCTACTTTGAGTCCTTGGCTTCCCTATTTTATTATTTTATTATTATTATTATTTTACAGAAAGAAATTGCTTGCTAAGCTACATTCAGTTTGCTCCTTTGTTCCTTTATGGGATACCAGGATTATTCTATGACAAACAGCAGGCCCCTGTTGCTGTGACTGTGTAGTTCTGGCCCACCTGAACCTGTGAGGTGCCTATGTGGCAATGAGCATGCATTCTTTCTTGCATTAGGTAGATCTCTCCAGCCACAGCCCCCGTTATGTTAATGAGCCATTTTTCTGAGGGCTATGTCCTCAGCTTCCTGAGGCCTGGGCAGGTACTTGGCCACGGCGGCGCTTTCACAGTTCCTCAGCTGGGTAGTTAACCCTGAGATCTGGAGAATGTGACTGGCCCTGGCCCCGACACCGGGTATGAGAATTGAGATGAACAGCAGGACAAACTGCCTCTGGACTCTATCATACGCCATCCCAGTCTGGTCCCTGGCCTCTTCTACAGTCCCATTTTCTTGGCCCCAACAAGCTTCAGATGCTGGTTGAATGGACCCCCGCCCCATCTTAGCCTAGCACAGAGCTACCTACATCCAGTTACCCAACATAGCCATATTCCCCTTTGAGCCTCCTTCCCTCCCTTGGGGTGAGCATCCATACCTAGCTATACTCTACCTCCCTGAGTGTACATTTCTGATTGCCTGGAAAGAGTTGAATGAGCACTCCTGGGGAGCTTACCAGTGAGGCGGCCCCATGGCAGGCCTGCATTCCTGACATTGTCCTAGCATAACCCTTAGCATGAGGTGGCCCCAGCAAGGGGGCCCATCAGGTGTAAATGAGCAAGTAGGACCCACAATAAACATGGTGCAAGCTCCAGGTTCAGGTGAAAGTGAAGCTCTTCGACATTACCTCAGAGGCCAGTGTGGGCCCCGCTTCCTTCTGTCCCCACTGTCACCCCTGAAAAGTTTGGAGCCATCTTGGCCACTTGGACCCATCTCTGAAACCTCAGCACAGGGTACCCTGATATCCAGTTTCCCACCTTGCCATTCTCACTGCACTGCCTCACACAGAACCTTCCTCCTCAGAAAGGGAAGATATGCAACCAGTCCCTCTCTACCCCAAGAGTGTATCTCTCTGAACAGCTGGAACAGGATATATCTGAGGATGCTCTAGCATGTGGGGTTATCCTTGAGATGGGCCTAGCACATAGCCATGTGAGTGGCAGGCAGCACAGGCACTTATGACAGAGGCAAGCACAGCAGGCTTATGTGTGAGCCATCCCTGAGAGAGGCCTACCAGGTGTGGACACACGAGGCAGACCAGATGAATGTGTGAGGGGAGTCCAGCAGGTGCTCACAAGGGAGGCTGTCTAGCATGTGCTTACATGCATGAAGCAGGGACCAGCAGGCCCCATGAATTAGGCCTTGTGCAGGCATTCTGAGGCTTGGCTATGAGAGTGTAAAGCAGTAGTTCTCTACCTTCCAAATACAGTTCCTCAGGTTGTGGTGACCCCCCCCTCCATCCATAAAGTTATTTCCATTGCTACTTCATAACTGTAATTTTGCTACNGGTATGAATAGTAATGCAAATCTCTTGTGTTTTCCAGTGGTCTTAGGCAACCCCAAGAAGTGTCAAGACTCCTTCGATCCCCAGTGGGTCATGGCTTCTCTCAAAAGGTGCCATCTCTAGTTTCATCTCCCTAGTCCAGGCAGCAACATCAAGGGCACCAAGTCTCATCTATCACCCTGCCACCCCCACCTNCCTCTTGCTGAAAGTTCCTTACATTCCAAAACTCTCTGTAGTGACCTATAAAACAACAGCTACTGTTCAGACCGCTCTTCGCATTCTTCCCTGTCTACGGAATTCTCAAAGCTTCCCTGGCTTCACCACCCACCCCGCCTAAGTTGGGAACAAGTCTATCATCTGGCTCATGANTCACAGAGCATTATTAAAGAAGTGTTGGCACTTAGGCTAGTGAAAGGTTCTTGAGTTCCCCAAACGTTTCCCATTCAAATTCATATTCAATCACCTGCCTACTGCTAGGGATACATTAATGTTGTCATTGAGAGAAATGAAGGATCTTCCCCAAGACAAAAGTTCCCCAAGACAAAACTTCAGGTAGCATCACCCACTTTGAGCAGCTCAAGACCACTTGTAACTCAAGCCTCAGGGGAACTCAGCTCCTCTTCTGGCCTTCATGGGTACTGACACACACTTGGAATGTGCTCACAAAGACTCAAAAAGTACACACGTTAAAACAAAACAGATCAAAAAACCTCAAATGTGCTGAACACAGATTCTAAGCATTCATTTTCATAAATACAACACAGGACAAGGGTAAGAGAATGAACGACTCAGGGGTTAGACAAACACACACATACAGGCAGAAGGACTTGATGAATAGTAAACTCTCTAAAGAGAACCCTAGAAAACACTCATGTAAACACCCATCCAAAACACTGGAGCCACACATGCTTACACAGATCCACGCTGATAAAATGCTTTCATCCAAAGGTAAGGGCAGGTATCTTTCAACCAGTCTTGAAGACATCTTTGAAAATGAGTCTGGGTGTCTTTGGGAAATGCCAGAGCCCCACAACTAGCACAGGCCCAACACAGTAGGATCTGGCTCTACTGTGGGAATCGTGTTAAGAAGAGTTTTTAACACATCTGAGCACACAAACATGAGTGTGTTCAGCAAGTCTCGGTGGCATGTTGGGTTGGTTTTCCAATTGCAATGGAACTGTCTCTGTGA
>NC_034613.1:61900341-61909044 GCF_900095145.1 Mus pahari
CTTAACTGTTGCTACTCACAGAACTGCTGGGAGTTCACTTCATGATTAACATTGTCTCAGTCTCAATTGTAACGAACAAAGTACAGAGAAAGGAGCTGCACTGACTACTACAACATCTTAAGAGCATGGCTAAGGCTCCCTCCCCTCTGTATCCTATGGGTGAGCTTCAGATGGTTTCTTCAGAGCGCTCTAGGATCAGGGACTGAAGGTATGATTCAACAATGGATACATCTTGCTCTTGCTGTTTGAAAAAAAAAAGGGGGGAGAAATTTAGGGGATCTTCATTACATCTCTGCTAAAGGGAAGCCAGCCCGAGGCGCACAGTGTTACAGACACATGACTTACAGTTTCCATGATAACTCTGTCCTGCACCTTGGAGATTTCCTTCTCCACATTAGAATGCTGACCACCAATAAAGGTTTTGCGATGTTTACTCAAGTCGTTGGCTTTCTGAAACAAACCACAGCAAAAGAAGGTACTTGAGCACCAAGCCCCAATTTGACACCTTACCTCATTTATTTTTATTTTTATTTTTTAAAGATTTATTTATTTATTACTAATATGAGTATACTGTCGCTATCTTCAGACACACCAGAAGAGGGCATCGGATCTCATTACAGATGGCTGTGATCCACCATGTGGTTGCTGGAAATTGAACTCAGGACCTCTGGAGTCTGTCAGTGCTCTTACCTGCTGAGCCATCTCTCCAGCCTACCTCATTTAATTTAAAAAGTATCGACTTTGCATATCCAAAGGATCCTTGTTAGGGATTAAAGTAAGTAAAAGTGGCTACTTCTTGTGCATCTATATGAACTCTCCCCAAAGAGTTGCAGTTCCACATTTGAGCTCACTATCATTATGAGAA
This sequence comes from Mus pahari, assembly GCF_900095145.1. Lineage (NCBI taxonomy): Eukaryota > Metazoa > Chordata > Mammalia > Rodentia > Muridae > Mus > Mus pahari. The sequence continues at coordinate 61,901,207 of NC_034613.1, forward strand.
GAGAACAACACCTAAGGTGCTTATCTCAGAATATGGACGGATGAGCAGGTAAAGGCCATATGGACCAGGCATGGAAAAAAAGAGGCACAGGCATGTGCTGGAGACCCCCAAGGTTTCCCAGGGGAGGGAGCCATTCATTTACTGTGCCCATGGAATGCAATTTTCACAGAGAAGNCACAGCATGCAATCACATGCCCTTTTAAGCTAAGACAAGCTGAAGTGAGGATTCTGATCACATCTCTCAAGGAATACTGCAGTGGTGGATACAGAGGAGAAAGGACTGTGTCACCTGTCCATAAACCATAAAATGCCTTTCCAGTCTCTGCCCTATTCCCAGGGCCCAGAGGAGTTTAAAGGGCATACAGCATGTATGCTGGCTGAAAACGGGTGTGGAAGGGGAGCCTGCTGGCCATGAGACTGAAGAGGACACCCATGGCACCTTCCAGTGGTGAAAACATAGGATTTCCATAGGAAGGACAAGGCACGAGAATCTATCTGGGCCAAGAGCAGAGGAACAGCATGGACAGGGAACAGGAGTCCCATCAGGGGAAGCTGGTGCATGGGGAGGAGGGAAGACAAGACAGAAGCAGCCAGGGGAACTTTTGGAGGAGGAGTGTTTGCAGAGGATAGAGCAAAGAGGGAGAATTAAGAAGGAAGGCCACTGGGAAATATGGAAGAGGGAAAGGCCCTGTTTTAGGACAACAACTCTTCAGTGCTGAGGTCTCGGGAAGTACAGAAGCTTGAGAGAAGCAGCAGAGTGGGATCTAGAGAGCAAATTCCCAGTCAGCAGCTCCCATGCTACAACACTCTCCCACTGAACATCATCACTTTCCCAGGCTAAACAAAACCTAGCTTTTTTCCTACATGTGGGGAAAATAGTCCCAAGAGGATGTGATCACCAATTTCAAAGCTAATTAGCTTTTCCCACAAACTGAGAAAGGGCCATTCATTCTGTCTCCTGCTTTTAGAGACACACAGTGTGACGTAAAGATGTGCTCTGTTCACAGGTGCAATCTACCAGACCTTCAAAAATGTGTCACACATATCTTTAGCGTTTTCAAGCTTGGTTTCATGGTCCTCTATAGGTGTCTGTAAAATCTTCATTTGCTGCTGGGTTATAAACTGAAGTAGAGGAAATCAATGATAAAATGTCAGCAAAACTGAACATGCAACCCAGCTGCTTACAGAAGTTGCTTCACGTGTTGTTTTGCTGGTTCTACCATTCATGATCAAGGTTGAAGACATGGCCTTCAATGCCAAAAACAACATGACAATGTCTGACCGGTCACAGAGGGAGACATTCTGGCACATTTGGGCAAAAGTCTCATGAAATCACTACTCATTTTGAAATTAATCTAAGACCCACCTAATCTGTAGACTCCCAACTCAACGAAATAAAGTAAAAAATTAAGTTCTATTGTGGCCCAGTTTTCATGAAGCATTTATCTTTTTGTCAAACTCAATGAGCACGTAGATTAGCTTCCAAGGGAGCACATCTTTTTAAAGGAGTTTTTCAGGTAAACCTCCCTCATCAGTCAGTGACTCCCTACATTACTGTGACACCCCATGAACTACATTATCAACCAAATAAGAATGACAGAGCAGATGAATAGCAACCATATATCAGCTCCTGCTGTCGAGCATTCCACAGCAACAAAAATTTCAAGAGCTGGGGCTGGCAAGATGGCTCAGGGGGTAAGAGCACTGACTGCTCTTCTGAAGGTCCTGAGTTCAAATCCCAGCAACCACATGGTGGTTCACAACCACCCATAATGAGATCTGACGCCCTCTTCTGGTACACCTGAAGAAAGCTACAGTGTACTTATGTATAATAATAAATCTTTTAAAAAAAATTTCAAGAGTTGAAAGCATTCAATACCCAGGTCTAGAAGGCAGAGTTTCTCCACAGGTCTGATTTTACTTCTAGGAAACTGAGGCAGACACATTAATGATTTTCCTGAGTTTTCAAAATGAGCAAGCCTCAGGACCATGGCTGCATCCCAATCAGTGGGTTCTGGAGAACACGCTCCTCACTGACAGACTGGTATCTGTCTCCATCTCCCTCAGACAGAATCCCCAGGGGGTAGCTCCCTCCTCCACCAGGAAGAAAGAGCCCCCAGAGACAGCACTGAGTCCAGTTACCTGTCCCCCAAAGCCCATTCTCATCTCCAGGCTAAAGGTGACTGGGTCACCATCACAGGTCCATCACTGCATGGAAACCTTTCCCTCTGCTCCTCTGGGACAGGGCCGGTCTGAACTCCAACCACACTGACAGCTCAGTCTCCACCTGCTCTGCCACAGCCCCATGAACTGCTCTCACTCTGCATCCCTAATCACTGTGTCAGAGGCTACTTGGGGGCCCTCCTACCCTTTGGCATCTGCACTGTGTCGATCCTGAAGGGTCCCCTCTCAGGATACAATCCTGTACCTCCTCCTGCACTCTGCAGTCAGTACCTGCTCATCCCCCCCCCATGCCTGCACCATGCAGGCTCCTAACCCATCATTACCCTTGTCATTTCTCCACAGATGGGGGAAAAAACAGCTCAGGGAAGATGGCCAGTCTCTCCCCTCCACATCCACCACCCTCCTTGTCTCCCCGATCTCATGTCCTGTCCCTTCCCTCCAGACCTGCTGCAGAAAGCCCTGCCACTAGGGAAACTGACACAGCAGAGGATCTGTTGCTAGCTGAGAGTGCCACTCACACTGACGTATTCTTCTTGGTCCCTTGTGCTGTCCACCTCATCCAGCCACTTCTGGTACTGGGACCCAAACATTTCACAGTACACAGACATAAGCTCCTGCCTGTAAAACATAGTACCAATTACGCATCATGGTCACTCTGGGTGAGGGTAAGCCAATGACACACTTATAATTTTAAAACAGGAGCTAGGAGCAGAAGAGAAAGGGGGAACGAATTACACTGACTTATGAGAGGCAGAAATGTGACTCTCATTCCAGAAGAACTTTGTCTTAAGCTGCTACCAGAGACATCTTTTCATGTGTCTTCCCTCTCAAATCCGAGGATGCATTCGTGCATACCTCTCCCAAGATCTCACTTCTGGCTTAAAATTAGACTCAACTTCCCTTCCCCTTATGGAGTAACCTATAAATTCTGAGAGCCTAAGTCCATGTCCTAAAGGCAACATACCCTACGGTGTTTTACAGACAGAAAGTGTGCACCTAAGCGTTTCCACGCTTGGGACTTAGCAGAGAGAGCTCTGGTGATATCTCCTAGGAGGTACAGTTTTGTAGACCATAGAGGACTTGCCTTCTGTTATCTGAGAGGGGAGAAACGGCTGTCTTGCCAGTCTTGCAGCTGACACAGTATATCTGAGTTCCATAAAAGGGGGGTTCCCATTGGTGATGAATAGGACCAGGTCATAAATAGAGAAAAAGGCAGTGCTCCAGAGATCCCATCAGCTATTCCATCCTGTGCACGATTAAGACGGCAGACAGGAGTGACTCGGGAAGAAGAGTAAAGGATGTTTACGGGTGCTCAGAATGTTACCTTGACTTCTGCTGAGCTGTCAAAATACTCTGGAGGTTTTCATTCAGGCTTCTGAAAGAGGCATTTANATCCTTTTCAAACTGCTTCCTCTTTTCCATAAGAAATCTGGTAGCATCACCTGTGCGGGAAGGGAAGAGGCATCACTTTAAGTCAAATATACAGAGGAAGAAGAAGAGTTTGTTTGTCCCAGACACACCACCTACCGGAAAACATGAATAACTATGTGTCTGCATTGGTTGTCTTTTTATTTTATTTTATTTATTTATTTATTTTTTAAACACAGGGTCTATTGTAGCCAAAGCTGGTCTCAAACTTTCTATGTAACTGGGACCAACCTCAAGCTCCCAATTCTGTCTCTACTCCCTAAGTGCTAGGAATACAGGCATGGGGCATCCTGCTTGACGAAAGAATGCCACCGATAAACCATTTTCTGGACAAGTCAAAACCCAAGCAGTTCCTCTGCAATCAGAAAGAGCAATGCTGTCAGACTTCCTTGCTTTTATGAGCTGACTCTGCACTCTGGCTAAGAATTGATGATGGCTCTCTAGTAATGCTGTCTGGGTCCACCTATACAAGAGAATAAAACCTGCCTCAGTTGGAGGGGCATGTGGTACACTGGGGTTGTTGCCGTGGACGACAGAAAACAAGCTAGTGTGGCATGCACGATGTGCACAATCTATCTCGCTTTTCTTCCTGCTGCTGCCTTCAGAGTTCCCTGACAGGTTCCTAAATGTCTACTGTCAGGGACTAGGTTGAGAAAACCCAGGCATCCTACATCCCGGGCATCCCGCAGCCCAGGCATTTTTACAGCATACAGCTGGGAGCCATATAGTTCTTTGTCAGGAGCCCTTTCCCTTCTCTCTGCAAGGCCATTTCATGGGAATCAGCAAGATTCCAACCCTAAACAAACATCAAAGACTGTTATGAGAGTCTTCCAGTATTCCAGAGCTGCCCAGAACTGTCATCTTCGGCTGATAGGAGGATCGGAGCTTCGAGATAAGCCGCGCAGTGTTCCGGAGCAGTGACGTCAAGGACCTGAGTTGAAAAGTTTCAGACTTGCGGTCTGAAAGCCGCCCCATCCGTCCTTCACTACTTCCTTTTGATGACTCCCTAACTCCTCTCTGCATACTATAAAACTTGAGCCTTTTCCCCCAGTAAATGAGACTATGACAAGAATGCATGGTCTCTGTCTCTTCCTTTATCCCATTTCTATCTAGGTTTGGAATCCCCCTCGAGGACCATGGAATAACTTGTCCCACAGGTCGGGATAGTCTACAGACTAAAGGCTATTTTGAGAGCTCTCCTTTGACAGGGGTTCCTGGAGGAGAGCAACTTTGGAAAGCCAGAAAAAATGATTTGCTTCAGAACTTGAAAAACAGCTATTGGAATCTGACATACCACTCCTGCAGTAGTTAAAGAGCAGAGATTTATCTGCTTGCCCATCATCTCTAGTGACACTCTTCAGCAATGCAGGAAGCAGGAAGCAGGAATCTCTCCCCACAGCCTGGGTGACAGCTACAACATTTCCCCTGCTCACATCAGCGTCTTAAAAGTTAAGGTAAAGGTAACCCCTGAAGGGCAAAGGACAACTTACTCTTCAGAAACATCCTCTGAGCCACAGAACTGTTCCAGAGTTCTGCTGTCTCTCAGTGACCACATTCTCACTGTGCATAAGTCGGAGGGTAGGAAAGAAAGTTCTGGTACTATCAAGGTCTGCTCAAACCTGTGAGTTTCTGTCAGCAGTAACTCGGTCTGGTCTGGTCCGGTCCAGGTTCGTCTGAGAGGCAGGCTGGGCTGAAAGGGTATAGATGACGAGAGAAATGGGACCAGGACAAAATATTCTGATTGAAGCCCGAGGTTTAATGAAAGAACTCAGTTTATATAGTGTGGGGAAAACCCCAGTCCCTAGTTCCAGTCTTTGCAGGCACAGGTGAATGTCCGTAGGCGGGTCCAAAGATGTCTCTGGGACATCAAGGTACAGGTGAATGTCCGTAGGCGAGTCCAAAGGATGTTGTCTTCTGGGACATCAAATGGTCTTCTCAGCAGGCAATGGAGACACTTTGAAGGACAGTGACAGTAGAGCAGCTCTTGCATATCTGAAGATTTCCACCTCCGGTGAATCTTAGCAACTGCAGGGGGCTGGGCTTTGAAAGACAGCGATTAGTATAAACAGTAAGGCAAACTTGGCAGATCTGAAGACCACCACCACAGGTGGTCCAGTGGCAACAGAGAGCTGGGAGGCCCCAACATCTCCGCCCTTAGTAGTTGATAAAAATTAGCTGGACTGGCACAAAAATATATTTATGCTCTATCGTCCTGCCCAGGAATTGTGGTGGCTGGCGGCCGCACCTGACGCAGATTTTCCCGTACTGTTTTTATTGGTCTAGGGGTGAGACCAGGCAGCTTGAGGAGGAAGCCAGGTGCCAGGCTAGTCAAAATTTACATCCCACCACCAGGGGTTCTCCAGTAAATCCTCAATTATGCTGATTCCTTTGGGCCCAGCAGAAAAGCCTGTTTTTGGGTGTTCTGCTAAAGCAATACCTCAACCCCCCCCCCCAATTTCCTAAGCCTTGGTATATATTAGAATATGAACGTAACTTCCACAGGTATTTTACTCTAAGCTTTGCCCTGGGCTTGGCTCTGTTAGAGGCATTACTAACATGCGGACTTGTGTAATAGATGATTGGAAATGCCAGGACTCTAGGAGGCTGAATCTCCTTGAAACTCTTTTTCCTCAGGACTCCTCTAGGTTTTTAGGCCAGATGTGAGTCACCACTAGAGTGGCAGTGGCTTTTCACCCTTTTTAATTTTAGTTTTTAGCCGAAGTTTCAGAATGTAGCCAATTTATCAATGTTCCAAGTGTCCAAATGACCTTTGCTAATATCTGAAAATTTTGCCTTTAACTGAACCAAGTCATGAGAGATATCAGTATCTATCCAAACTCCCTGCAAATGAGCTTTAGTCTTTTTCCAATCAATGGTTGTATTATAAGGTAATGGCGTGACACAAACATATTGGAAGGAAGCATGACATTTAGTAGCCAGCCTAACCTTAATATTTTCAACATCTTGCCCTAATGCAAGGGCGTTGACCTTGGCCTCCAATTTTTTATTTATAAATATGCCGGTCATTGACTGTCAGGCCATCATAGCATACCTAGTCCCGAAATCAGACCAAAACCACAATATATACTAAATACTTTTCGATGCCGAAGGATTTCTGTCACTGCTTTTTGTTGAAGAGGAAGCTGAATACTGGCTGCACACCATTGGGGGTAGTTGACCTGCTTAAAACACAAAGCCAAAACAGTTGAACAGTAACAGGATAACAAACTTTCTAGAAAAAGGTCAGGTACTCTATTCAATTGCAAATTAGCAACCATCAGGTTCAGACAATAGCTTCCAGGTGTGGGGGAAGCAGCTTAAGAATCACAGAACTGCTGCAATCTCCTTACAAGAGGAGGCTGAGCTAGATTTAACTCTTTTGAATAAGAAGGGGATTTTTGGCTGTCTTCATTAATATTGGAATTATTACTAGACCAGTCCAAAATTGAGTTTAGAGTAACTGGTCACAATGGAGGAAAGAGGGGAATCATTATAACTCCTCTTATGACTGATCTTTATAAGTCAGATTTCACAGTCTCTAATGTTCTTATTCTAAAAGTTAAAAACTTGAATCAAGGCAGCTTAGCTTGTCCAATTTGGGACCAAGACAGGCAAGCAAGGGAGGGTCAAAAACATAATCCCAAATCAGTTTTCTTGTACCCAATGTCAGGGCACTCAGCTAACTCACAGGTCAGCTTGGCATACAAACCTTTCTGGAAGTTGTCATGCTTTGCAGCATTTTGTGGAGAAAACACAAGCTTTTCCTCTACCCCATAAGGGTAGCTGTTTAGGATCAAGCCATATGTCAATAAGTAGATCCTTTTTATTTTGCCTAGACCTGAGTATGTCTAGTTTTAGGATGCTATAAGGCATTTAGTAAGTTTGACATCCAAATTTTAAAATTTTTAAAATAAAAATTGAGATATAAATAATGTGCATAGGGATAATTCCTCCCTTTCTTTGTTAAAAAGATAAAGTTTTTAAAGTTGCCATGTGGTTGCTGGGACTTGAACTCCGGACCTTTGGAAGAGCAGTCGGGTGCTCTTACCCACTAAGCCATCTCACCAGCCCCAGCATTTTTTTTATGAGTTGTATATGTACAAAGCATAAACCATTGCAAAATTGCAACAATTTGAGAATTATAGTATTTGAGAGACGAACAATATTTCAGCAACTTTAAGCTCAGAGATATATTGACTATTAATATACAATTTAAAGCTTGATTA
>NC_034613.1:61909474-61916700 GCF_900095145.1 Mus pahari
ACAGAGATAGCTATACCAGTGTCCTTTCAGCAAGATCTTGCTGGCATATGCAATAGTGTCTGCGTTTGGTGGCTGATTATGGGATGGACACCCGGGTGGGGCAGTCTCTGGATGGTCCATCCTTTCATCTTAGCTCCAAACTTTGTCTCTGCCACTTCTTTCATGGGTATTTTATTCCCTATTTTAGGGAGGAATGAAGTATCCATGACAACACAGAATTCTTAATTGAGGACAAGCACCCTAAGTTTGCTTTGAAGGAAAAGGAGAGACCTGCCTTTTTGCAGAGGCTAGAGCTCATGTGGGGTAAAGTCAGATTTTCCTCTCTTGGGTCATTAATTTTATTCCTTTGTCCTTGTTTTTGTACTGAGCCCAAGTGTCCTTTGCAGATAGATACATATGGGCATACATAAGGGTTTCTTCCTGGAGCACATGTGACTGAAGGCCTACTGTATCCCCAGGAAACCCACCCCAGGCTGGGTTTGGGCTACTCACAGAAAATCGCAACCCAGGTGTTCCCTGCCCAACTGCAGGCAGCTGCACAGAAGTAGGGGATTTTATATTAAAAGTTCACGGGGATCCTTTCATGGTGCAACACAGGGTTTCATAAAGGCTTACTCCCCCATGTGTCCTGCACTCCAGCCGCATTCACTCTCCTCTTTCATCAATCTCCTCCTGCTATTTCTCCTACATCACCCAGACAATGTCTCCTCAACTTTTATGCCAGGTGACCATGTGCATCCCCAGAGTCTGCCTCGAACCACCTCCCCTCATCCCCCGCAAACCTTCCCCTCAACTGGGTATTGGCTGCCTCTTCCCACTCTCCCCTCTGAGTTCAGGTTATATCATTTTATGGACCNACTTGTAATCCAGGATCCCCAGAGGAGACAAAACAGGCGGCAGGAGTCTCTTTGACGCTGGCCTATTTCACTAAACAGCAGCACCCCCCGCACCCCCTCAACTTAGATCCATTTCCTGGTAGAGGGAACTTTTTGCTTTGCATATCTGCATACAACCACACTGAAACTACCTCCCGTGGGGAAGGCTAACCCTTTAAGACATCACCTGGCCTCTTGCATGTCTGATCCTTGAGAATGGCTGCCCATCCCACTGGTACCAACTGCTAGATTGTCTGCTGCATCGAGAGGGAAGGAAAAACCTTTGCAAATGAAGCATGGGAATCAGCTCCAATCGAGAGCTGGTTGAGCCCAGATCCAACACAAAGTTTTGGAAGTGGTCTTCCAGGAACTCACGTGCCTCCCCTACCCACACTCCCAACCCCACAGGTGAAACTCGGCTTGGCCCCAGCCTAGGGACAGCAGATATATGTATGTGTACAAGCTTTACAAGAAAAATCCCTGTGACTCCTGGGCTTCTTCAGAGGCATGTTGGCCTCTGTGAGCCTTGTCTCTGTCATGGACTGAGAATGTCAGGTGGGGACTGAAACCCAGAGCATGTTTGAGAATCAGAGGTCAGAGTATGAATCCCCCTGTCCTCCATGCTCACCCAGCCGCAATACCATAGAATGGCCTGGTGAGTATCAGACTGCCCCCTTGTCCCATGTGCCAAGTAGTAGAGCGCCCCCACGGTTGGGCTCAGCCTCATAAGCCCCATATCAGTTGTTACCAGGGTTGACTGCATCTGGGTTCTTGGAGTCATCGGGTGGGAGGGTCTCATCTACTCTCGGGCGCTTGGCACTTTTCTTCATGGCCTTCTGTTCCATGTTCGACATGGCTGGAACCTTCCTGGGTCAGACAGAACTCCTGAAAGTAAAGACACTGAATTTCATGACCGTAAATGAAAACAGGGACCAGGACTCCACAGGCTATGTCCACGTGTACTGGAGCAAAGAGGAGGTGGGAGTGTGACATCAATATCCCCCCAGGTCCAATCACATCCTTTCCCAATTTTCTGGCTGAATGCAGAGCTCTCCACTACCCAGTAGCTCTCGGTCTCAGCTCTTTCTCCTGATTTCTTGTCATCAGGTTAGGACAAGCTTGACTAGACCTCTAGGTCCAATGTTGGTGTCTAGTCACAAACACCAACCCACCGGTGGCCAATGAGGACACTGGAGCCGTGCCCTGGCAAGCAATGGGTGGAGCCCTGCTGTGCAGTCTGGTGAAATTCCTAACCACTCTCAGTCTAGATGCTTCGGTAGAATCTCAGGGACCCAAGNCTCCAGGAGAGACCCAAAAGAATACACCAGAGGCTAATGCAGAGACTCCCCAATGCACTCACCCAAGATGACACACAGCCTGTGGAGGGCATGACGTCTCTGTGCTCACAGACAAGGAATATAGAAACCGGGGACATGAAGCATGCAGGCAGGCTTGTCTCTTCCACAGAAGGGTTGTGTATGCGTGCCTCTCTTCCACCCAGAAGGCTGGGAGTGGACTATGTTAANAGCCTGCTGGTCTGTGCCACCTGTGTGGTCAGGTCACATCTGAATCCCCCTGACTTTTACATTTATCTCAGACTCTCCAGCCCTCCCGACCCCCACCCGACCCTCATCCTTAGTTTTGTCAGTCAGTAGAGCTCTATGGGACATGTGGAACTGTGTCACCAGATTAAAAACTGGGAAGGCTGAGCAGATACAGAAGCCCCTGTAAATTCTCATATAGGAGAGTGGGAGGTGTCCACCAGGTTCCTGTACTGGAACACATGACCACAACACCCCATGTGAATATTGTGATCACTAGTCACATAGCCCAGAACACCCAGTGCTCCATGCTAATGATGTATCCAGATGGACAGGCCCTGGAGGGTTTAGCCAATAAGCTTCCCTTCACCAACATTCCTTCGTGCGAGATGTATTTAATCTCTGGTCCACCCTGAGTCACATGCACCCATCTTCCACAATGAACAGTGAATAAACAGTATGGACAAGCAGAGATTGTGTCATCAGGAAAGGCTGTGGGTGGGTGGAGGGAGTCTTCGTCATACACAGTCCTTGCCTTCTAAGTCTCCTGCAGAAGGACCCTCTGACCTTTGGACAAAGATGCCCGCCCCCGAGCTGAGGCAGAGTCCCCCCTTCCCCCAGCCCTGGGCTCATCTCTGGCTTGTGCAGTCCCCGCTTTCCAGACTCTACTATGTTCTCAGAGGTGACTGGATGACTGGGAGTTGGGGGATCCTTGTCTCACTGGCCTCAGCCTCACGGCAACTCCCACCCCCTCTCCCATCCCTTCTTGCCCTCGAGGGTCTCACAGCTGGTGAGATGTCACTTTCGGAAGTGTACTACCATGTGGATGCAGTGGCACTAAGCAAGGGAAATAGCCTCAAAGCAGTGCCCGAGAAGACCCTCTTCCCTCAAGGGTAGTAAAAGCTAAGAAGACATCCTTTCTGGAAGGGGTCTATCGTAGGTCTCCAGGTACCTTGTGTCTCAGCTAGGAAGAATCTCCCCACGGCGGTCTGTGTCAATGGTGATAACAGCCAGTGAGAAGTCACTTGCAGAAGTGTACTACTGAGGGTCCCCCGATATCTCACAAGCCTAGGGAAATACACATGCTGCAATCCCCCAAACCCCCTGTCACCCTCCAGAGTGGGTACGACCATTGCACGTCACTTCCAGGAGGGGCTACCTTGGGTCTCAGGCTATCTCGTCGCTCAGCTGGGGAATTACATCTCCTCCAATCCTCCCCCCGCCCAACCACTCTTTCCCTCGAGACTGCTTGCTATCACTTAAGGAAGGGTTTCACACTGGGGCCTACAATAGATAGGATAGATAGATAGATAGATACCTTGTCGCATGTACACCTCTTCCAGCCCCCGACCCCCAAGCCCCTTTGACCCTCGAGAGAAGGCTGAAACATTACAAGTCAATTCCAGAAGGGTTTTACCTTCACTGCTGTGATACCTTGTCACTCAGATATGCAGCTATGCCTCCTACAATCCACCCCGCCCAACCCTCCTACCCTTGAGAGTGGGCACTGCAATCGATGTCACTTCCGATGGGGTTTACCTTGGGTCTCGCGATACCTGGTTGCTCAGCTAGGGAACTACACCTCCGACAATCCCACAAACCCCACGGTGGGTGGGCACGGTCATTGGACATCACTTCCGGAAGGGTTTTACCTTGGGTCTCGCAACACCTTGTTCCTCAGCTAGCGAATTACACCTCCCACAGTCCCACCGAACCCCTCTTACTCGCAAGAGTGGGCTGGGCGGGGCGGGACCGGGCCGGGCTGGGCCGGGAGGTTCCAGGGGAGGGGAGAGGATGCTTCCAGAAGGGTATTACCTTAAGTCTCACGATGCCTTGTGTCCCACCTAGGGAATTGCACCTCCCAGTCCCACCGAACCCCTCTTGCGCTCGAGGGAGGCCACAACTAGTGCAAAGTCACTTCCAGAAGTGCTGTGCCAGGATGGAAAATATGTGCACATGCATGAGACTGGCCAATCAATCCGCTTCCAGGCAGAGACCCACCCGGCAATCATGCGTGTGTGACTTGGGGCTTGGGGTTGCGCATATGTCAACAACAACAACAACAAACAACAACAAAAAAAATAGCTGTCTTAAGGTTTTCAAGGGACCCGAAGAACCCACACTGTTTTCAAATAGCCCAACTGTAGACACGCGGACCCAGAGAACTTCTGCAGTACCCAAAGACCCAGAGAGATCCATGCAGAAGGTCCCAAGTCTTTCCCCAAGCACACTTGCTGCCTCCTTCACTCTTCTCAGTCACTGCGACCCTCAGAAGACATTGTTACACAGTCCTCCTGGGGCCTAGGCCCCTCCTTGAGGAATTCGGGCACCAGATATTACCTCGCGGAGACTATCCTGGGTCCTATATCTGCTCATTCACCTAGAAGACACTCACCTCGCCACGGCTGCCCAGAGCCCTGCTTCCCCTGGAGGGTGGTCACAGCTGGTTGGCCCTCATTTTCAGAGAGTACTCGCCCTCTGCAGAGAAGCGTGGGCACATGCTTGCTCCTCCTGTCCACTCCTTGTCCTTGGTTAGGCTTGTAGGAGTTCAACAATCTGCACACAAACCACATGAACCACTGACCTCAGTTAAGTAAGAATAGTTTACGAAAAGCACACCACAGTGCTGGTCAGACCAGGGACATAGCTCAGCATTATCTGAACTATGACAACGGATATGATTTTCTGTCAGCTCATAAAGGAGAAGAAAGCACACAAAACCCACAATGAGTTCCTATGCAGGTGCATTCGGAAGTGCTGCCTGGTGGTCAGCTCTGACTCAGGATTATTGACATAACAGTACATATTGACCTTTGGTTTGATGGGTCCTACATAAAGCTTTGTGGAATTTCTTAAGATTAGTGGTTCTCATACAGAACATCCAGAACAAATCAGGCTATGTGGCCAGCCTGTCCTTGCTCTGAGCCAAGTCGCTTCTCTTTGTCAATGAATGGCAGGCATGTTAAAGCCACAATATGACATAGCTGGTAGGCATGGAACAAAATGGCTACTCTGGGCATGGGGGATCAGACCATAACAGGCCCACCAGCAACCATGTATGTGTGCTTGGACAGGAAACGGTGCCCCTGAGACCTGGAGGGACCTGAAACACCCGTATACCTACCTGTTGTGATGAGGCCCAACTGTGGAAGTATGGACCTGGATGAATGTCTCCTGAGCCCAAGGACGTTGGGCAGGGCCATGTGGCAGATCCCTGTCCTTCTGCAAGCACACGTGCTGTCCTGCCACCCTGCTCAGTCCCTGCTTCTTTGTATCAAAGCTTTCCCACACCACTCTTCCCGCCTCCTCCACTCCACTGTGGAATTCAGGTTCTGGAACTTGACCTCAGGACTCTCCTGGGCCTCAATATGTGATCACCTCACCTACAGGGACACATGNAGCTCACCACAATCTCTAAGACCCTCTTTCTCCTCCAGGGTGGTCCCAAGTATTCCTCACTTCCTCTTGCCCTATGGAAACCACGTCTGCCCTGTGTGAGCCTGGCCAATGCGCGCCTCTGCCATAGCTGGCATGCCCTGTAATCGCACATGACTGACTTGGAGCATTCAGTTGTGCATGCACAAACCGGGAACTCACCTAGGAAGAGCCTAATGTGTCACGAACACCTCTGCTCCCTGTTTTCAGTCACCCTTAAAGTCTGACTTCATGGAACTTGTGTTCTGAGCCCCCAAGCTTCGTGCGTGCACATCACATGATGGGATGATGAAGCATGGTCAACATAGGTCCGCAGCCCTTGGGGGAGGACCGAGACAGGAGGGCCATGAAGTGTTCCTGCAAGACAGCAGGAAGCATGGACCTGTGCAGAATCACGATAGTACACAAAGGGTACTGAAAGGGCCATGTGGAAGGTTCCTTGTCTCTGAGGGGGCAGACATGCTGTCTGGCCTACATGCACACACTCCTTAGGGTCTCTAGCACCTTGACAAAGCTTTCCAAGGGTGGCCCTCTGGGCTTTGTCCACTCCAGTGTGGGCTTGAGGCCTGTGGCATCACCCCATTGGCCCTAATAACTAGTTGCTCACCTATAAAGACATCCTTCACGACAATCACCCGAGACCCTCCTTTTCCAGGGTTAGTTCTCACACACAGAAAGTAAGGGATGCTAGCCTCTCCAGAAAGGCAGAAAGGTACTTCCAGCCTTTGCTGGGTGACTTCCCAGTTTATGCAGGCACAACTGAAAGCCCCATGTTATGCGTGAGCCTGGATGAACTGACACCCACCAAACAATCACATGACTGTAACTTGAGACTTGAAGATGATGTGCATGCTGGACAGGTGTCTGTGGGTGTGCCTGCACACTGTGCTGCAGTAAGCCCCTGCTGTCTAAGTGTCACTTGTGGCTGCTTCTCCGGAGGACCCAGGGGGCCAGTGACGACTGCAAAAGTACACGAGGGGCAGAAACAGGAGGCCCCTCGTCCCATGCCCACTGTACAGACTCCTGACGAGCCTCTTTAGGTCTGCAGTACACACGGCCCCCTTTCTCATCGCCTTCCAGAGCTTTGTGTTATCTAAGGTAGGAGTGAGACCCCTGGCTATCACAGGATTGTTCAGCTCCGGCTCTGACACTTCATGGTCCTATGTCTGTCTCCAAGGGCTGTGGATCTATGTCAACCACGCTTCACCACCACATCATGTTTGCATGCACATCTGTGCGTGGGGGCTCAGAACACACGGTCCATGAAGTCAGACCTTAGGGGATGCAGGAATCATAAGAGGACAGCAGTTAGACCCAGCCAGCCTCCATTGACTATTTAGGAATGGAATTAAGAATAACTGTGAAAGCCCTGTTG
>NC_034613.1:61918248-61919517 GCF_900095145.1 Mus pahari
ATACCTCCTCTCTGTTTGGCAATGATTGTCAAATGTGCTCTTCTTGACAGGATGACCTGTTTGTGTGACAGCACCTTACCCTGGATTGTTGCCGCTCCTTGTGATGTCTGAGAGAGAAGCTGGGAGGCATTTGAGGAGGAGGTAAACGGGGCTGGGGGTAGGGTGCGGGTAGGGGAAACCTGCAGTTCCCTTGGAGAATGGTTGAAGCCCAGTGATGACAATACTCTCTTGGCCTAGAGGCCTGCCTGACACAGGAAGTAAAAAATGCCTCCCAAAGACAGCCGTCTCTAAACTGACCACTAGTCTCAGTTAGACAGAAGGAGATAAAGAGCAGCATGGCATGAACCCTCAAGGAAGGGGCAGAGTTTGTTCCCTCAGCAGGTAATTAGTTTGCATCTGTGTCTGACTGAGTCTTTACCTTGCTCACCTCACAGTTGGGTGGAGCATCAGCTGGGTTTTACAAGGTGTGTGGCAGGGGCTGCTCTCTGACCCACCAGCACATCTGGATAACCCTGTGTATCTCTGTCCCCCCACCCCCATGTGAGAGCCATGTGCGTTGTACTCTTCTCGCACACTCTCATCAGACTGCCCCATCCCCCACCTGTCTGTCTTACCACAGGGAGGGAAGCCATTGTTCCCATCTGGAGAAAATGTGAAAAGACACCGCACAGAGGGAATGTGTGCAAGTTCTTGATAGAAGGAAGGCCTTTGGTCCCAGAGCCAAAGTGTGTGTTGAGATAGAGATTTCAGGATTCTACCTCCCAAACTTCTCTATGTGCCCCTGGGAAAGATAGTGTGCCCTTTTCACCAGAAAGGCAACTCTCACAGAAATTTCGGAGAACCTTTTGAAAGTAGTGCACCAGAGGTGGCTCCTGGAAATGGTGGAGGCAGGTGGCGATACTGCTAATGTCTAACCAGGATGTAGGAAACATAAGGACTTTTATGTACCCAGGAGCAGTAGGCATGCACAGATGGAATACACACTGGGGAGAGCGTGGCCTGATACGAGTGCAGACACATTTCTTCATGACTGAGTTACAGATGCTGTACGGATGCCCTGGTTTGTGGTCTTGAACACATACTTGGTATTCCCGGGTATGTTTTCAAACTGAAATTAGAATTATGTGGGGCTGAGAATGCCCCACTTGAGGGAAGCAGAAGCATGTGCAGGCCTGAGAAGGGTAGAAAGCGTGTACTCTATGGGTGTGCCTCGGGCATCCGTGGTTTCCAAGGGTACCCTGTGAGGGGTGGGTGGGCTCTCATGTGCTG
>NC_034613.1:61920140-61921167 GCF_900095145.1 Mus pahari
ACAGGAGTTCACAAGGAGAGCAGCGTCCTTAGGAAGCTGTTTCAGGAGGCCAGAGTCCACTGTGCTCTGCCTCACTGTGCTTGCTGCAGCCCAGGTTATGACCTGGATCGCTTCTGTCCTGGCATAAACAGTGAGCAGTGGTGGCATGTGAGCCCATCCTTATTCTTCCTCTGTGCTGTAGTCCTTATCTATCAGCAAGCACAGTGGGCCTCTTTTGAGGATCAGACAGATGCGGAATTTGTTTCACACAGGCATACACACACACACACACACACACACACACACACACAGAGAGAGAGAGAGAGAGAGAGAGAGAGAGAGAGAGAGAGAGAGAGAGAGAAATGGGCCAAGGAGAAGAACGTAATGAGATTCCACTGAGATGGCCGGGGGAAGGAACTTTGTTGAGAGGCAGAGTATGGGGGAGCATGAAGACAAGAGGTATGCTACAGATGAGTGTGGACACCCACCACTGGACTTAGGGATGGGCAAGGTACCATCCAGGCCATTAATTTCCTATGTGTTTAAGACTGTGTGGATTAAGATTAGGCCACAGAGTTCGTGTGCAGGAGAGTTCTGGGGTCTGGGGTCCCTTGTTAGAACACTGCCCATCACAGGCAGATAGGGATGTGCAGGGTCTCCTGNAGACTTGAGGTTGCAGCATGGGGGTGCACAATTCCAAAAGAGGCACTGGCTTACTCTGTTGTGCTCCACCTGATACTGCTGTGTCTGCCAGTTAGTAAGCATTCTCCACAATGAAATGCTTTCTCGTTTGGGGCTGTCCCCAGGTGTGCCCTGCGAACACTTGATCCCATAGTGAGGTCCAGGCTGGAGTTGGGAACAAGAGCTCTGAACCAAAAATTGGCGCCACAGAAGTGAGGGTGGGGGTCGGGGACAGGGACAGGAGGAGGCCAGCAGCTATGACAGCAGCCACCCTTACTTGCAAATCACCATGAACATTTCCCCATCCCCATTGCTCTTTAACCTGCTAACACACTGGCCTGGAAGGCAAGTGCACTAGGTGTCTGCA
>NC_034613.1:61921545-61924124 GCF_900095145.1 Mus pahari
GACTTCAGTCAGTTCAAACTTCTCTACCAGATTCTGGAGGGAGTGCAACACCACAGGCAGGAGAGCAGAGCCAGAGAGGANCAGCGGGCAGTCACAACAGTGCCCAGAACAACCAAAGGAGTCACCCTGTCCGGATCAGCACAGCCCCAGNGTCCAGTCGCCATGGACTCTGCAGAGTATGTACTCTGTGCCTGGAAGGGCCAGCTGTGGCCTGCAAGGGTGTTGTCCAGACCCAGGACCCCCGCACAGAGTAAGAGGAGAGGGGCGCCCTTCCTGAAGGTCCAAATACTGCCTGTGGGTGAAAAGACGAGAGTGAGGAGCACCGAGGTGAGGCCCCTAACCAAGTCTGAAATCATAAGCATCGCCTCCTTGGCAGGAAAGGAGTCACGGGGCAGGGGCTCGCCAGGGCAGACCAGGGCATACAGGAGAGCCCTCAAGGTGGCCCTGGATGTTCTGGGCGATGGAACCAGCTTGTTTCAAGGCGGAAGAGCAGGTGGCCGAAGAACCAGCACCATGGTTCCAAAGGTTCCAAAAGAGCAGGCCAGCTCCAGCAGCTCCAGCCTAGGCCAGCGCCTGCGCCTCCAAGGGCACAACCAGAAAGACCAAGGGCTCTCCCAGAGGAGTCCTGGGTCGCGGGGCCGCCCGGGTCTGGGTCCTGCGTTGAATGTGCCTGCGGTGCAAGCGGGGGAAGCCCAGGCCCACACTGCTGTGGGCCTCCCGCGCTCTGAAATGCAAGGAGATGTGTTAAGAGGCACCAGAGTGTGGCCAAGTTACTCGGAGACACCCTTGGGAAAAACTGGCGGTAATCCAGGGAAGAGAAAGCCAGGCACACCCAAGCTCAGGTCTTTGAGTGGCCCAGCCTCCAGGGAGGGTACCCGGGCTAAAAACGAGCAGCAGGCTGCCTCTGGGCCACCGAGGCACATCTCTATCTCATCCAAAGCTCTCAAACAAGGAGTTCGGTGTGCTGGTCTAGAGATCCGGGCAACTGGAGCCCAAAGGAAGACNGCCCTCCCAGAGAACAAGGACCATCCTGGCCCGGGGACCCGGAAGCCAGACTCAAAGAGGGCATCGGCAGCCTGCATGCCTCCAGTCCCGAGGCTGCGCAGGTCACTCCGCATAGCTAGTCGGAAAAAGAAGACCCATGTGCTGTGTGCACAGTGTGGCCTCCCAGAACGGCAACCCCAAGTGCACTCAAAGGTGACCAACACCAGATTCAAGAGGAGAGGGGCCGGAGTTCAAAAAGATGCCAAAGCCACCAACGTGGCTTCTGCCCAGGGGCCCAGCACCATTGAGCCAGGAATGCTGGTCTGGTTCAAATTTCAGGACCTTCCTTTCTGGCCAGCGGTGGTCAAGAGTGTCAGCAAAAACGACAAGATGGCGAGGGTGCTGTTGATCGAGGGCAACATGCAGTTTGAGCGCAGGGGTATCCGTGTCCCTCTCCGCAAGTTGAAGCACCTGGACTGTGGGGAGAAGGTATCNCTCGTGAGGAGAGCCAGCAGACTGTATGCCCAGGGCATCAACTGGTGCTTCTCAGTGATNGACCACTACAGANAGGGNCTCGCCTGTGGCTCCTTCCTGGGCTCCTTTATGGACTACTACACCACCCAAGCCAGTTACCCGCTAAGGAGAGCCGTCCAGGAGGGCGACCTGCACATCGATTTCCCCAAGGTG
The DNA here is from genome assembly GCF_900095145.1 of Mus pahari. Lineage (NCBI taxonomy): Eukaryota > Metazoa > Chordata > Mammalia > Rodentia > Muridae > Mus > Mus pahari. Next base: position 61,923,217 of record NC_034613.1, read on the forward strand.
AACTATGCNGACTTGGAAGATTGGGAGGAGGAGACCGCCCTGGGTGGGAAGGGNCCCCACAAGAAACTCCTGCCTGATCGCATGAGGGCCGCTTGGGACAGAGCCAACCAGAAGCTTGTGGATTTCATCGTGAAGAGAAAGGGGGCCGACCGCCACCTGCTGGACATCGTGAAGGGCAGAAAACCGTCCAGGTGGCTGGACGATCTTTGGAAATCAAAGAGGGAAGTCNTCTGCATTGAGACCTACCTGGAGGACGAGGACCAGCTGCATCTCGTGGCCAGACATTTGCAAGAAGTGGCCAAGGAAGCAGACGAGGCCCTGCTCTCCCTGGCAAGAGGAGACAAAGTGCGGTTTACCATGGAGGTTCTTCTTCCAGAAGCAATCATCTGCTCCATCGCTGCCCTGGATGAGCTCAGCTACAAGGAGGCAGAAGAGAAGTACCTGCGTGGCCCACCCGTGCACTACCGTGAGAAAGAGCTATTCGACAAGACCCTCTTAAAGGCNGCCAGGAAGAGGTCAGCAGCCAGGATTCAGGCTGCCAGGGACCCTCCTGGGCACACTCCTTAGAATGGGTCGTCCTCCTTTCAGCTGTCACCCCTGAGGCTCCCAAGACAGGAGACAGGAAGCTCCTCCAAACTGGAACATCTGGGAGACCATGGGGACACACAATGGCTGCTGTCAAAGCTCCTCACTAAGTGCTTCTTTACCCCCTCGAAATAAATGTTCACGTTCCTGCTTGACAGTGTAGATGTCTAAGTCTGCTCTACTGATCCTGTAAGCTTCAGTCCAGCCCTGGCCTTTTGGCTCTTTTTCGCCTGTGCCCCAACACCCACAAGTCCCATGGGGGCGCCTCTCCGGAAATTCATTATCCCTGTGTGGAGTGTGGGCGAGCTAAAACACAGGCTGCC
>NC_034613.1:61924453-61932054 GCF_900095145.1 Mus pahari
TGTGTGTGTGTGTGTGTGTGTGTGTGTGTATGTGTGTCTGTTTTTCTGTTTTTCTCTCTCCCTGTCTCTTTGTGTATCTCAACGTATTTAAGTACAAGTGTGTGCCTGTGCATGTACAAATGTGCAGGAGTCATAGGTCAAGATCTGGTATCTTCTTCACTTATTCTCTCTAGTTCTTGAGACAGGATCTCTGACTGAACCTGTTGCTCACTGATTGTTCTAGAATTATGGCTTTCCAGGCAGCTCTTTTGATCCTCCCGTCTCTGTTAGCCCAGTGCTGAGATTACACACGCCTGTCTGCCTACCCTTTTTCCCCATTTGTATGAGTACTGGGTAATGAACTCAGGTTTTCACCCCATGCAGGAAGCCATCCTACACACACCAGAGACTTCATACTCTTAATGGGAGAGAGAGAGAGAGAGAGAGAGAGAGAGAGAGAGAGAGAGAGAGAGAGAAACAGACAGAGAGAGAGGGGGGGGCTTGGCAGCCTTGTGGGCTGGCCATCTGCAGCCCTGCACCAGGCATTGGTATCTCAGCTTTTCTCACATTTCTGAGATCAGAGACTTCTGGTGTTTGCAGGAAAGGGAAGAGGCCTGCCTATATCTGGAGGCACTCCACCTGGGGTGTACTGATGAGAAGCAGCCCTGACATGCCTCCCAGAAGGTCCTGTTTCCTCCTCTTTTGATCTTTATGTTTGTCATATTTTGTTGATAGGGCATTGAGTTGTTACTTCTATGAACTCTGAAGTACATCTTTATAAGCACCTGAGTCCACTCTCCTGTTGTTCTCTGCTGAACGCCTGTGAAGTATCTATGTGTTCTCCCGCCTGAGTGTCTGGATTTACAGTACTTCTTCCCCTCCTGTTGAATTGGGGAATGGTTAATGTTAGATTTTGATGCTAATTACTGGCTTTCCTTTATGCACACAGTGGGTTCTTACATGTGTACATATCCAAGCATGGTGAAGATGATTGTATTCTCAGTAGTCAGTCTATAGAGACAAAAACAAGGGTCTTCCTAACCAGCAGGTATAGCTGAATTGTGAAGTGCCTGGTTTAGTGAGAGACCTTGTCTAAAACACTTTGTGGAAAATAAATGTGGAAGTAACCTGATGTCATCTCACTGTCGCATTTAGTTGTACACAAAAATGACCATGTACATACCCTAAATATGAACAAGTATAGAATTTTAAATTGAACCAAAATTTCCCTCTGTGCTGTGAGCTGTCTCTCTGTAAATGCTACCAACCCAGTATAACTCAAGCCTTCTTTTAAAAAGTATATAAAGCACTGACACCACCTTTCTTTCTGCTTTCGAGTCTGCCTAGGTTAGGAATTAATAATTCCGGTCTCTTAATGGTTTTTGCAACAGAAGGCCACACCTAAGGTAATTGTGTTCCACATACCCAAGCATCATCTTGTGCAATAGTCAAGAGGCTACATGTCAGATATAGTCTCACCTGAATATCCTATGACTTTAACTGTCCCAGTGTGCATACCTTCTGACAACAAAACCCTCCCTTCCTACCATCTGCCATGCATGGGCCTATGTGCCCCAACAGCACCATTTTCCCTATGTTCAGCATCTTCTTCAAGAGCTAGAAGACAATTTATCCTTCACATTTTGTAAGTGAACTTGCTGCCATTTTTCATACTCTTGAGTGCCTGCCATGGAACAAGAACAGGTAAGTTTCCTAAGTGCTGCATTAATCTGCTCATTTGCCTGTTGTCTCCTGTCCTTTGTCTTTTCCACCACTACTTCGGTCTTGAGTTCTTGAGACTCTGGAGTCCTCAAACCCTATGCAATCCAGAATGGACCTGAACCCTCCACTCCTCTTTTTCTCAACTCCTCAATGTTTTTCTAGAACTTCAACCTCTCTCATCCACTCTCATAGCTACCCTTTCACTTCCTAATAGCAACAACTGGTACTATGGACCTTGCTCTCTGTTTTACGTGAGCTAAACAGATCTGATCTTCACCTCCCTCTTTATCTCCATTTTCAGCAGAAGCTGGACATCTTAATTGTCATTCAGTGTTAAAGGTGTGTCCCACATGTGAGTCAGGGTATGAAAAATCCAATCTTGGCCAGCACAGCACTGACCACCGGCCATGCCAGGGAACAGACATAAGGCTAGAATAGTCTGTGGCCTATGTGAGCTGGACCCATGGATGATGCTTGGGGCACTCAGATATGGCAGCAAAAAATGGAACGTTCATGGGTAACACGATCTTATGCCCTGTCTTAGTTTGGGTGTGAAGAGACACTATGACCACAGCAATCTTATAAAGGGAAACATTTCACTGGGGCTGGCTTACAGTTTCAGAGGTTTAGTCCATTGTCATGGCAAGAAATATGGTGACAGGCAGGCAGACATGGTGCTGGAAGCAAGTTCTACTTGAGTCCACATTGGGCAGAGCTTGAGCATAGGAGACCTCAAAGCCCACCCCCTACAGTGACACACTTCTTCCCACAAGGCCACACCTACTCCAGCAAGGCCACACCTCCTGATGCTGCCTCACCCTATGGACCCAGCATTCAAACACATGCATCTATGGGGGCCATTCCTATTCAAAGGACCATACTCTCTGACCATCCCTTCTCTCCTTTCTGCACACACTTGGTCTTCTAATACATTCTCAGCCCCACCATAACTCCCATCAATCCTTTGTTCTCTGTCCTGACACAACTGGGATCACTCCTTACATCATGAGTGGCCAGATTCCAACAAAATCATGTGACTAGTTCTCTTTTAGACAAGTTGCTGCTCATCTCAAGTCCTTCATTCCTTGAAACTGACCATCAGTCTGACTCTCCTTCTTCTGGTCCACTTTACCCCTTCATGGTATCCTGTCTGCAAACTTTCCACACTTCCTTTCTTCTCATTTCAGCCAGTGATTCTAATACTCTGAGTATCACCCTGCTCTTGTTTCCCCATCTCCTTTTTTGGCAGATTTGCATTCCATTTATCAACATTGTATTAATTCATAATTCTGAACAAATCATTTTTAAAGTGTGAGACTTAAAAAATCAGTTTTCAGTGTATATGTAAATGTTTTATCCCACACATGTTTATTCAACTGGGCCATTTAACATCATAGCAATTTATATTTCATTCAACTTTCCTTAGGGTTGAATACACATGAAATATGCTTTAATGCATAAGAATCACAGTGGATAGCAGCAAAGGACTGGGAGGGGCATTAAAGAGAACCTGGTCATTCACATTGTGATTATTCTGCACATTAAGGAAAGATAACTCACACTTCTAAACCCTCAAGACATCCCTTTTCAAGAACCAAAATAAATTCAGGACGCCTTGCAGACACTTCCCCCACCCCTGAACGAATCGATGAATCTCACACATAAAAACTAAAAGTTATGGCAGCAAAGACTTCCATGGCGATGTAAGTCTGTAAACTGTACTCAAGTCTTGTTTCTGAACCCCAAAGTGCAAGAAACAGGGCTCCCAATCTCTCAGTAGTGCTTCTCCTGCAAATAATGCTTCATTTTGTTTGGCAAAGGCAGTTTCTGAATTAAGTCTATTCTGGTGTACTGANGTATAACAAAGCGGCACAGATACTGCAGAGAGCGCACCTGCATGAACCGTGACACTGGATTGGTTAGTCTGACTGGATAAGTTGCTGATCCAGGTAATCGAGACCTTGAATANCAAAATGCTCCATTTTCAGAGTCCCTGATTGAATGCTCGATTAAGTCAACTATAGATGTATGCCCTTCCACATCTGGCTGTTCATAAAAGCTGAATCTACCATTTGAGTGCTCAATTCTAGTGTGAAGTGTTTTACCATGAGAACGAAAGCTCAGGCTTAAAAGGTAACGGTCATCAGAACTATCCCGAACAAGAAAAGAACCATCTGGCACATTTGCCAACTTCCCCTCTGCCTCCCAGNNTGNGATGGGGCCNCAGTACCACCCCTGTTTTGCAAGCTTCTTCAGCTCCTCCTTGTAACAACCATGGGGCCACTACTTTGCACCGAGTCATAAACTCTAGCAACCCCAGGTGCTGAGTTGGGATCAAAATTCAAATGACAGCGAACACTTTCGGCCATGTGCAAGTCTTGGCCTGAGAGGCCACTGAAGTTCCTTTGGATTGGGTTATTCTGCATTGGAGGTAGCAACGGTGAGAGGGGAGGGGCGTCATCATGACCTCCTCTAGGGCTCAGCAACATGACTCCTGTGGTGCCAATCAACAAGTTGTTCACTGATGAAGTCACAAGGATCTCTGGGCCTACAACCAGGTCCTGGTCCACATGACTGTCGTCTTCGGAGAAGGCACCACTTGCCCCTGGCAGGGGTACGGCTGACACCTCCATGGGAGAAGACGTATCCAGGCAGCAGCTGCGCGGCCCTTCAAGAGGGCACATACCGTCGTCTAAAGGCACGGTGTACTGAAGATAGTCCTGAGACATGAGTCCGATTACTACAGGCACGTGTTCCTCCAGGTGGAGGCTCAGGTCCCCAGGTGAGCTGGGGCTGCAGCGGGACTCAGGGCGCAGCTCTGGCTGCAGGTCTCGCAGCGCCCTGGGATGCAATAGCTCCCTGAGTTGCAGCTCCCGCAGCTCCTTGGGCTGCAGCTCCTGCAGCTCCTTGCGCACACAGTTGACTGGTCTTGGGCTGGCAGCATGCACCAGCGCCTTCACTCGCATCTCCAACTTGATGCACTTCTCCTCCGAGCTGGTGGGACACAGCGGCCAGGGCGTGGGGCTATAATGGTGGCTTCTCAGTGATGTGGAGCGGATGGGCCATGGAGCACGCACATCCTTGAGCCCACCAGGAACTGAAGCTGAGGAGAAGGTGTCCTCATCTGTGGGTGCAGTGCGGCCCTTGCCCTTAGTCTTCTGCTTGGTGGACAACCTAGCCTCTTCAAAGTCTCCATCAGGCTCTCGCTTTTGGACCTGTTCTTCCCTTTCTCATCCTCGCTGCCAATGTCACAACTGGCCATGTCTTTGTCATAGCAGCTCCCGAATAAAGAGTCATTTTCACGAAGTCGCCAGCAAGGGACTGGGGCTGAACCACCATGAACTCAGTTTCGTCTTTGCTTTTACTCAGGTTAAAAGATTTCCTGAAGGTCTTCAGACTGATTTTCTTCATTTTGACAAAAGTTAACTCATCCAAATGGGTCAATTTGCTTCTGGAGCAGCTATGCCCAAACATCGGGAGGGGCTGCGATGCCTCATGGGTGAACTCTGCCCGGTTTCATTTAACCTCTGAAGCTATTTTCTACAGGCAAATCTTATGGAGGCATTTTCTCAATTTAGAGTTCTTCTTTCCAAATAACTGTAGCTTGTGTCCAGTTGACAAAAATCTGACCAGCATACTACCATTCCCCCATATGAAATGAAAACCCTGCAGCCGCGGGCTCTGCTTCCTCCCCGCGGCGGTGCAACTGCTGTGCTGGGCCCTCCTCCTACCGCCGCTCTTCCTTCCTCCTCTTCCTCCTCCACGAAGGGAGGGAGCATGGCCGCGGCCCAGGCAGGAGCGGAGGCGCCTCCCCATCTCTTTCTAACTGCTCCTTTTCATGCTCCTAACATTGAAATCTGAACATAATGCACCTTCTGTTTCTAGCTACATTCAGAGCCAGGAGTATGGAACCTGCAGTATCAACATTTCCCAGGAACTTTGTGAGAAAGATCATGACCTGCTGAAAAGGAGCTCCAAAGGGAGGAGCCCAGAAGACCATATTTTCACAATCCTTTCTTTTCATTTTGATGAAACTTCAAGTTTGAGAATTGCTGTGCTAGACCATACCAATCTCCTGGCTTTAAATACCATCACTTGAAATTGGACTTGGTTGCCATCAACAGCAAACTCATCAAGAAAGCTTCTTTAACTTTATAAATGCTAACAGGTATTTAACAAATTTGGAGGACTGTATTCCATTAGAGATGCATCTAACTGGCTAGTTTAATCTACTGTTGCCTCCTTTTATCTCTACTTCTTTATCTATGAATCAGGAATTACTGCCTATACATTTCACATATTTGAAATAAACTCAAAGGGTCAATGTAAGTTAAAAATAAAAAGATACTGTATGTAAATAATCCACCAGAGTACAGAAAAAACAACGCTGTAGTTTGGGGAGGTAAAGGAAGTGAACTAATGGCTCCCACCCAGCCTCATCAGCTTTCTCCAGAGGAGTCCAAGTAAGAAGAGGGCAGAAGTGTGAAACAAAAAGGAGACTGTGCGCTGGAACTTGGATATTTTTTTTACATACATTAAGACTTGTGTATTTTTTAAAATGAATCCTGAGCTTCCTTTGGAAGTTAAGTCCATCTTAGTGTAGATTAGAGAAGGTTGGTGGCCTGTAGGTTGGAGAAGGGTGAGGATGTGGCCTGAGTAGGGAGGGCAGCCTGGTATCCTTTACTTAACTGGTACTGAGGCAAAAATGACCCAATAAAACAAATAGTACAGAAGATAAGCCAGAAAGCACAACAGATATTTGGATGACCAGCAGTTTCCAGTCAATTGGTGACCCCTAAACTAAGCCCATATCACAAAGAATCAGGGCCTGACTTTGAAAGGGAAGTTATGTCCGTCCTTTCTCAGGGATGACTTAGGACAGAAGAACTGATTCAGGGACAAAAACAAAGCAAACTTGGAAGCCTAAAGAATCAGTCCGTAGACATGATTCTGAAGAGAGACCCCTTGGTCTAGCAAACTCTATATGCCCCAGTACAGGGGAATGCCAGGGCTAAGAAGTGGNAGTGAGTGGGTAGGGGAGCAGGGTGGGGGGAGGGTATAAGGGACATTCGGGATAGCATTTGAAATGTAAATAAAGAAAATATCTAATAAAAAGAGAGAAGAGAAAAAAGAAATGTAATGAAGAAAATATCTAATATGGTAAAAAGTGCACAAAGAACTCATAGCAAGATATCAGCATTGGAGGGTTCACAAACTCAACAGAAGAGGGCGCTCCACATATGTGAGCAGAGATAATCAGCCTGTGCTATGCTATTCTTCCCTAAAAGCAGGAAAACAAGTTTCACTTCATGTGAAAATGAACTAACAGAAGACAATCAAAGTCAAATCTTATGCAAAGCACTAACAGGGGAAAGGAATAAAAGCCTGGGAAGGACATTTCATAGACTCCCTCAAAAAACTAGGGTAAAGTCATTAAGAAAATAATCCAAGTTGTGTGTACTCATTGAACATATGTAATCTCAAGTACTCTGTAGGCTCAGTCAGGAGGATCACACATTCAAAGCTTGCTGACTCAACAATGAAACTATTTCTCAAAAATTAAAATTATAGTAACAGCCTAATAAAAATAATCACCATGCCCATACCTCCCACCCCTTCTCCACTTACCTCACTGGTTCACTGATGGCTCCAGTCTCTCTTCAAAGCTACCACAGGCCAATACACTAGCTTTCAGACCATTGCTAACTTCAAGCACACCTTCATTGCCATCAAGTCAGAAGGAATACAACACAGGCTAGTGGACAAGATCATCAAAGGTTTCAAACAGAAGGGATTCCACCAGGCAGTGGTGGCACATGCCTTTAATCCCAGCACTTGGGAGGCAGAGGCAGGCAGATTTCTGAGTTTGAGGCCAGCCTGGTCTACAGAGTGAGTTCCAG
>NC_034613.1:61933034-61940287 GCF_900095145.1 Mus pahari
AGTGGAACCAGCCCAGGAGAAAGAAGTTTGTTGCTGCTGAATGCCAGATCTACCAACAGCACTCAATAAGGATGGATGAAGATGGAGATCTGAAGACTGCTTTGACATTGGACATGGAGACTTGAAGTTTGGAGTTTGCCCAGCTGGTTTTCTGTCTTGCTTTGGTCCAGTTTTTTTTCTTTATATGGGATTACAGTTAAGAAACTGCTTTAATCTCAGAAGAGACTTTGAACTTTGAACTTTTAACATTGTTGAGACTGCTATAGACTATGGGGACTTTTGAAGTTGGATTAAATGTACTTTGAATTATGCTATGTTTAGGTATGGCCCCCATAGACTCATATGTTTGAACAAGCCTATGGGGGCCAGGGAGTGGAATGTGATGGTTTGTATATGCTTGACCCAGGGTATAGCACCATTAGGAGGTGTGATCTTGTTGAACTGTGTCACTGTGAGCATGGGCTCTAAGACCCTTGTCTTAGCTGCCTGGGAGTCAGTCCGCCACTAGCAGCCTTCAGATGAAAATGTAGAACTCTCAGATCTGTCTGTACCATGCCTGCCTGGATGCTGCCATGCTCCCACTGTATTAGTCATGGTTCTCTAGAGTCACAGAACTTATGGGTAGTTTCTATATAGTAAAGGAATTTGTTGATGGCTTACAATTTGAAGTCCAACTCCCAACAATGGTCAGCAGCAGCTGTGAATTCCGTCCAAGGATCTAGCAGTTGCTCAGTCCCACAAGGCAAGCAGGCAAAGGAGAGAGTGTCTTTCTTCTCCCAATGTCCTTATGTAGGTCTCCAGCAGAAGGTGTAGCCCAGGTTAAAGGAATGTGCCACTATGCCTTTAATCCCAGATGACCTTGAACTCAGAGATCTCCTTGTCTTAATCTTCTGCAATTCATAGCCACTATGCCTTACGATCTCCATGCCAAGATCCAGGTCAGAAACTTTTATCTCCCAGCCTCCAGATTAGGATCATTGATGAGCCTTCCAATTCTGGATTGTAGTTCATTCCAACCAGGAATAGCCACTACACCCACCTTGATGATAATGGACTGAACTTCTGAACCTGTAAGCCAACCCCAATTAAATGTTGTCCTTATAAGACTGAATCGTGTCTCCCATGAGTGCTGACACACCTGAAAGCACAGGGGAGACCAACACTTCTGCTCAAATAAATACCTGGCCCAAAGGGACCCACCGAGAGCCTTCAGGACACAGAAACCAAGGAGCAGCCTGGGACAGGATCCTTCGGAATTCCATCTGCCCCTGGAGCAGACCCTGTGCCACAGCTCTCCATACCCAAATTCCGCCCAAAGAGAGCTATCTCCCAGGAGTGCTGACACACAGGCTTACAGGAAGGACAAGCCACAGTCCAAGACAGTAAGACCAGCTAACACCAGAGATGACCAGATGGCGAGAGGCAAGGGCAAGAACCTAAGGAAGAGAAAGCAAGGCTACTTGGCATCATCAGAACCCAGTTCTCCCACCACAGCAAGCCCTGGATACCTCCAAAGCACCAGAAAAACAAGACTCGGATTTAAAATCACATCTCATGATGATGATAGAGGACTTTAAGAAGGACATAAATAACTCCCTTAAAGAAATACAGGAGAACACAAGTAAACAGCTTAAAGCCTTTAAAGAGGAAACACAGAAAATCCCTTAAAGAATTACAGGAAAACACAACCAAACAGGTGAAGGGATTGAACAAAACCATCCAGGATCTAAAAATGGAAATAGAAACAATAAAGAAATCACAAAGGGAGACAACCTTGGAGATAGAAAACCTAGGAAAGAGATCAGGAGTCATAGATGCAAGCATCACCAACAGAATACAAGAGATAGAAGAGAGAATCTCAGGTGCAGAAGATACCATAAGAAAACATTGACACAACAGTCAAAGAAAATACAAAATGCAAAAAGGTCCTAACCCAAAACATCCAGGAAATCCAGGACAAATTGAGAAGACCAAACCTAAACATAATAGGTATAGAAGAGAGTGAAGATTCCCAAAATAAAGGGCCAGTAATTATCTTCAACAAAATTATAGAAGAAAACTTCCCTAACCTAAAGAAAGAGATGCCCATGAACATACAAGAAGCCTACAGAACTCCAAATAGACTGGACCAGAAAAGAAATTCCTCCCATCACATAATAGTCAAAACACCAAATGCACAAAACAAAAAGGACATTAAAAGCATTAAGAGGAAAAGGCCAAGTAATATATAAAGGTAGACCGATCAGAATTATACCAGACTTCTCACCAGATACTATGAAAGCTAGAAGATCCTGGGTAGTTGTCATACAGACCCTAAGAGAACACAAATGTCAGCCCAAGCTACTACACCCAGCAAAATTCTCAATTACCATAGATGGAGAACCAAGATATTTTATGACAAAACCAAATTTACACAAATTCTTTCCACAAATCCAGCCCTACCAAGGAAATAGATGGAAAATTCCAACACAAAGAGGGAAACTATACCCTAGAAAAAGCAAGAAAGTAATCTTTCAACAAATCCAAAAGAAGATAGCCACACAAACGTAATTTCACCTCTAATGACAAAAAACCAAACAAACAACAACAACAACAAAAAAAAACGGAGCAACAATCACTATTTCTTAATGTCTCTTAATATCAGTGGACTCAATTCCCCTACCCAAAAAAGACATAGACTAATGTGTAAACAGTACCCAGCATTTTGCTGCATACAGGAAACACACCTCAGTGACAAAGACAGACACAATCTTAGAGTAACAAGTTTCCAAGCAAATGGTCCCAAGGAACAAGCTGGATTAGTCATTCTAATCACCTAAAAAAATGTTTAACATCCTTAGTCATCAGGGAAATGAAAATCAAAATAACTCTGAGATTCCACCTCACACGTCAGAATGGCTAAGATCAAAAACTCTGGTGACAGAAGATGCTGGTGAGGATGTGGAGAAAGAGGAACGCTCCTATAATGCTGGTGAGATTGCAAGCTGGTAAAACCACTCTGGAAATCAGTTTGGTGGTTCCTCAGAAAATTTGACATAGTGCTACCTGAGGACCCTCTCAGGTATACCACTCCTGGTCATACACCCAGAAAATGCTCCAACATGTAATAAAGACACATGCTCTATTATATTCATAACAGCCATATTTATAATAGTCAGAAGCTGGAAACAACCCAGATGTCCTTCAACAGAGGAATGGAAACAGAAAATGTGGTACATTTACACAATGGAGTACTACTCAGTTACTAAGAACAATGACTTCATGAAATTCTCAGACAAATGGATAGATCTAGAAAATATCATCCTGAGTGAGGCAAATCAGTCACAAAAGAACACACATAGTATGTACTCACTGATAAGTGGGTATTAGGCAAAGAGCATGGAATGCCCATGATACAGCTCATGGACCACACAAAGCTCAAGAGAGGAAGGAAGACCAAAGAGTGGGTGCTTCAGTCCTACTTAGAAGGAGGAACAATATAATCAAGGGAAGTAGATGGTGGGAGAGACTTGGGAAGAAGAGAGGATGGGCAGGGGATAAAGAGTGGAAGAATCAGGTATGGGAGGAGACAGGGGGGATGTGCAGAGGGTCAGGAAATTGAACAGAGGTGTGGAACAATGGGGGATGGGGACTGGGGTTAGCAACCAGAAAGTTCCAGATGCCAGGAAAGCAAGTGCCTCCCAGAACCCCACAGGAATGACATTAGCTGAAATATCCCATAAAGGTGAGGGAGAACCTGTTGAGACCATATTCAGAGGTTAGGCATAGGCCCCCGGTTGAGGGATGGGGCCACCCACCCATTTCCAAAATTTCAACCCAGAATTGCTCCTGTCTAAAGGAAATACAGGGACAAAAAGTGAAACAAAGACTGAAGGAAAGGCCATCCAGAGACTGCCCCACCTTGGTATCCATCCCACATACAGATACCAAACCCAGACACTATTGTGGATGCCAAGAAGTGCTTGCTGACAGTAGCCTGATATAGCTGTCTCCTGAGAGGCTCTGCCAGAGCCTAACAAATACAGAGGCAGATGCTCGTAGCCAACCATCAGACTGAGCACAGGGACCCCACTGGAGGAGTTAGAGGAAGAACTGAAGGACCTGAGGGGGTTTATCTGGCATCAATGGGAAGGGAGGTTCTTCTTTTTGTGAAGACTTGATGCCCCAGTGTAGAGAAATGCTAGGATGGGGAGGTGGGAGTGGGTGGGTGGGTAGGAGAGCACCCTCATAGAAGCAGGGTAAGAGGTGATAGAAAAAGGGGGTTGCAGAGGGGAGACCAGGAAAGGAGATAACATTTGAAATGTAAATAAATTAAATACACAATTAAAAGAAGAGAAATGACTGGATATGCAGCCAGTGGTACAGTACTTGCTTAGCATGTGCAAGGCTTTATGTTCAATTATCAGTCCCAAGGGAGGATAATCCAAGGAGATTGGGAAACTATATGTTTCCTTGAATCAACAAATCCAAGGCTAATGAGGAAGTTTACAGTATGTACCTCAGGGTAGCTCTATACAACACATCCTACAATGAATATAAAGCAAGTAAAGGCCAGATGTGCAAACACTATTTACATCATCTTTCCATTACTGTGGTGGAAGATGACCTTTGTTATTATTATTTATTACTGTTGTATGTTTTATGTAATTTATACTCTAAGGGCTATGAGACTGCTTAATCTTTACAGTGTATATGTGATTTCTAGAACTGGACACTATAGAACTCTAAAAGAAGTAATGAACGCAGCAAGGAACTTCTGAAACACCCAGATTGTCCTAGAAATTATATTCCCCACATTAAAAAAAAAGGTTTTGAAGGAAAACTCAGCAAGGGTTCCCTGGGGAAGATTGTTTCAGATCAGGAGGAAAAAAACCAGCAAGAAGAAAGTATAAACAAACAAGAAAAAAAATAAAAAGAAACAAAAGAAGCAAACCCCAAAGATAATGATGTTATTTTTTTTAGTTTTGTATATTTTATGCATATCATATGAGTGTTTTACCTGCATGTAGCTATGTTTATCACATGTGTGCCTGGTGCCTGTGGAGGTCAGAAAAACAGAATTGGATCCCATAGAACTGGAGTTATGGTGAGCCACAATGTAGCAGTCCTCTACAAAAGTAATAAATGATTTTGACTATTGAACCATTTCTTCAGCTCCCAACAATGGCTAGTTCAGAGGTCTTGGGAGATAGCCATCTCAGCTAAAGAACTACAATTCAATTAATGAAATATATTAATATTTATAATTGGTATTTGTCTAGAAAATCATCCACTTCAGTTAGATTTTCCAATTTTGTAGAGTACAGGCTTTTGAAATAAGATCTAATGATTCTTTGGATTTCCCCAGTGTCTGTTGTTTTATCTCCATTTTCATCTCTGATTTTGTTTATTTGGGTACTGTCTCTCTGCCTTTTAGTTAGGTTGACTATGGGTTTGCCTACCTTTGGATTTTCTCAAATACCAACTCTTAGTTTCATTGATTTTTTTGTATTGTTCTCTTTGTTTCTAATTGATTAATTTCAGCCCTGGTTTTGATTATTTCCTGCCTTCTAATCCTCTTTGGTGTGCTTGCTTCTTTTGGTTCTAGAGCTTTCAGGTGTGCTGTTTAGTTACTAGTGTAGGTAGGATCTCTCCAGTTTCTTTATTAAGGCACTTAGTGGTATAAATTTTCCTCTTAGTACTGCTTTCATTGTGTTGCATAAATTTGGGTATGATGTGCCTTCATTTTCATTGAATTTTTTTTATAAAGTTTTTAATTTCTTTCTTTATTTCTTCTGTGACCTAGTGATCATTGAGTAGAGAGTTGTTCAGTTTCCATAAGTATGTAGGCTTTCTACTGTTTCTGTTGTTCTTGAAGTCTAGCTTTAATCCATGTAATTTGATAAGATTAATGGGACTATTTCAATCTTCTTGTATCTGTTGAGGCTTTTTTTGTTACCAATTATATGGTCAATTTTGGAAGAGGTTTCATGTGTGAAGTGCTGAGAAGGTATATTCTTTTGTGTTTGGGTGAAATGTGGGAAATATTCTACAAATTATCTGTTAAGTCCATTTGATTCATAACCTCAGTTAGTTTCATTATTTCTCTGTTTAGCTTCTGTCTCAGTGATCTGTTCATTGGTGAGTGTGGTGTAGAAGTCTCCCACTATTAATGTGTGGGGTGTGATGTGTGATTTAAGCTTTAGTAAAGTTTCTTTGCTGAATGTGGTTGCCCTTGCATTTGGGGCATAGCTGTTCAGAATTGAGATGCCCTCTTGGTGGATTTTTCCTCTGATGAGAATGAAATGTCCTTTCCCATGTCACTTGATAACTTTTAGTTGAAAGTCTATTTTATTGGGTATTGGAATGGGTACTCCAGCTTGCTTCTTGCTTCCATTTGCTCAGAAATCCTTTTTCTAGCCCTTTAATCTGAGGTAATGGCTATCTTTGTTGCTGAGGTGTATTTCTTGAATGAAGCAGAATGATGGATGCTAGTTATGCATCTACTCTGTTAGCCTGTGTCATTTTATTGGAGAATTGAAACCACTGATGTTGATATTACTGACCAGTGATTATTTTTTCCTGTTATTTTGATGGAGGTGGTACTTTTGATTTTGCTGGTATGGAATTATCTATTTCTTGTGTTTTCATGGGTGGAGTTATACTTCTCCTGTCAGAGTTTTCCTTCTAGTATCCTCTGTCGGGGTGGATTAATGAAAAGTTATTGTTTAAATGTGTTTTTGTCATGGAATATCTTGGTTTTTTTCCATATATGGTGAGTGAACATTTTGCATGGTATAATAGTCTAACCTGACATCTGCGATGTCTTAGAATCTGCAAGACATCTGACCAGGCTCTTTTGGCTTTGCAGTAACTATTGAGAAGTTGGGTAATTCTGATAGGTCTGCCTTTATATGTTACTTGGCTTTTCCCCTGCAGCTTTTAATATTTTTCTTTGTTCTATAAATTTAGTGTTTTCGAATCCAAGAACACATCAAAATGATCATCCATCCTGACCAAGTAGGCTTCATCCCAGGGATGCAGGGATGGTTTAATATAAGGAAATTCATCAATGTAATCAACTACATAAACAAACTCAAAGACCAAAACCACATGATCATTTCATTAGATGCTGAGAAAGCATTTGACAAAATCCAACACCCATTCATGATAAAAGTCTTGGAAAGTTTGGGAATTCAAGGCCCCTACCTAAACATAATAAAAGCAATCTACAGCAAACCAGTAGCCAACATCAAAGTAAATGGAGAGAAACT
>NC_034613.1:61942518-61996784 GCF_900095145.1 Mus pahari
GTCTGGCTCTCGCTCTTTCGCCTTCTTGCAGTGTGGGACTAAGCAACTGCTAGATCCTTGGACTTCCATTCACAGCTACTACTGAACCATTGTTGGGAACTGGACTGCAGACTGTAAGTCATCAATAAATTCCTTTACTATATAGAGACTATCCGTAAGTTCTGTGACTCTAGAGAACCCTGAATAATACACCATATAAACAAACTGAAAGAAAAAAATCACATGATCATCTGATTGGATTCTGAAAGAGCCTTTGACAAAATCCAACACCCCTTCATGTTAAATCCAACACCCCTTCATGTTAAATCCAACACCCCTTCATGTTAAATCCAACACCCCTTCATGTTAAATCCAACACCCCTTGGAGAGATCAGGGATACAAGGTGCATACATTAATGCAATAAAGGCATTATAACAATTATCACTTGAATTGCTTTAATTTTTCTCTCCATTCAATTTGATATTGGCTTGTTGCACATACCTGTAATTGCTATACTTGGGAGGCAGAGGCAGGAGGATTAGGAGTTCACAGCCAATCTTAACATGGCAAATATGCCTAAAACTGCCTGGATTATGTTATTCTTTGATGTTATTAAGTTGTATATTTTTGTGTTATTTTTGTGTTATATAATTTATATTACAAAAGTATATGTTAAGGAAAAATATAGAGAAGGAGTCAGTTTGAAGACAGTATTCTGGGTAGTCTACAGTGAATGGAAGAACTAAAAAAATATAAGAATGAAGTGTGGGTAAGGCTGATCAGTGGCTATGGTTAACAAGAAGTTTTGGTGTGCTACTGCACAGGAAGGTGACTATAGATAGCAACAATGTACTGTATATATTTTGATAATTGATGAGGGCTTACTTAACAAGCATGTGGACCTGACTGTAGATCTCCAGCATTTTCAAAGCTGAGCACTGTGGTGTGATCCTGTAATCCCAGTACTGAGAAGGAGAAGTAGAAATGTCATGGGGAAATGCTGCATAGCCAATCTAGCTAATTGGTGAACTTTGGGTGCAATGTAAGATCTTGTCTCAAAAAGTAAGATGGAGACTTACTATCTATAAGTATCAAAGGGTGGGATCACCCAAGTGAAAACACCTACCTTAAATCAGAATGGTGGTAATCAACTTTAAATCTTAGTGCTTGTGGTAGCAATTGGAGAGGCTGAATCTGCAGCAGGTGTTGAGTAGGCGTAGGTGTGAGGCAGTGAGTGCAGCAAAGGAACTGAAGGGGCTGAACAAAGATACATTGGGGCTCATTCCTTCCCATGCTTTATAGGGTTTGCTCCACTGTCCAGGTGTATAAGCTTTGGAAATTATTTTATGACAGAGTCAAGTCTGTGGAGGTGAGAACAGGAGAAGATAATGGGAGTCGGGGTTGCAATCAAAGAATATTATATACACGTGAAAATGTTATGATGAAGGCTATTGCTTTCCACAATAAATATGCTAATAAAAATCAAGGGGAAAAAGAAACAAACAAAAGAAAAATCATGGGAAAAAAGAAACAGGAGAATTTAGTTTGATACAAGAGCACACTTTTCAAGAAGCATTACTAGTGTAAGGCAAAATGCTGATTTTTGTTTTGTTTATGCCAGAAAACCATAGCCCTTATCTAAAGAAATAATTAATACTACCACCTAAAGGCTTACTTACCATTCTGGTTTCTACTGCAGGAAGCATTTTGTGGTCGGTAGGATGATACTTACAACATACCTTCAAAGATGTCTGTGTTCTAATCCCTGGAACTTGTCAATATATTATTTTACATAGCAGAAAAGTCATTGCTGTTGTAATTAACCTCACATTTTTGAGATGGGGTATTATCTTGGAGGATTCTGGTTACCAAATATGATTGAGAAGGCCTTAAGTGGTGAAGGAGAAGGCAGAAAGCTCCTTGTCAGGGAAAAGGTAAACATAAAAGTACAGGGCTGGAGAGATGGTCAAGTGGAAACTTAAGGGTTCTTTGTAAAGTCAGTTGGATGTTGTTTTGTTGAGGCAAACATATGAAGGAACGTTTCCCTGAAGTGGACAGAGGTGAAAGAATAAGGCAGACTCTTGAAGGAACTTTTAGGTGAAGCAGACACAGGAAAGATGATGTTCTGCTAAAGCAAGCACATGAAATGACATTTGATGAAGGATTCTTTGCTAAGAACACACATGTATTGATCCACCTTACATTATGTAATTGAACTGCATTTGCTGGGACTCCATAGAGAGAAATGCACCAAAAAACTTCTAGTGATGTGCTGCAGTCTCTTGCAACATTTGTGGGTCTCCTGTCTTTGCTGATCTTCCCTTCCCTCAGAGAGGAACAGCTGAGAATTTCTGCTATTGCTCCAGGTCCCTCTTTCTGACTCTAGCTGAGGCTAAGGCCCAGCTGTCTCTGCTAGGTCATGTCACAGATGTTGCTATCCCAACTCTACAGAACTGGGCTGCTGGTGTGTCCCTGAAGTGTTTGCGAGTGTATCGGGCTGCCACTGCCTGCTAACCTGTGAACTGAACTGCCAATTTCCAGACAACACAGATGAGAGTTGCTCCAAAGAATCTTTCTAAGCAGGTCCAATCCCCTGCATCCTTTTCCACTGCCTCTGGTGGGTGGTGAGCCACAAGGGAGGTTAAAGCGTTTAAGATCCATCATTAAAAATAAGATTTGAAGTAATTAAACTTACATACCAGTTACAGTGATGATGCTGTGAAATGAGGAAAATTACCTCCAGAATTGTAAGACTAGTCACTGACCCTGTGGTCCTATGCTATAGCAACATAATGGATAATTTTGGTTGTCAACTTGATTTGGTCTGAAATCAATTAAGAATCTAACTCTGGGTGGTCTGTGAAGGTATTTTACTTTTGGAAAAGACCTGTAGAGTTGGTAGCCCCGAAATAAAGGGTCCTGAAAAAAACAAACAAAGAAAAAAATGATGCTGCTTTTGCCTGCCTGTCTTTTTTGTCTAATGGATTTATTCTTCTTCTGCTTCTGCTGTTGCTGCTGCTGCTGCGGCAGCGGCAGAGGTGGTGGCAGCAGCAGCGGTGGCGGTGGCAACTGCCACCATCACTGCCACTTCAACCATCCTTTGCTGACATGGGAACTCAGCTTCTTTGGTCTTCTAAAGCCAAAGGAAGAACAGCAGTTCTCCAGGAATTCTTCAACCTGTCAGTCTTGTGGACTGAGCAGCTGCTCATGGAGCTTAGTGCCATGACTCAGTACTCTCAGTCAGTGGCCAGGGTCAAGAATAATGCTTTGGTCAAATTCAGGTCCCTAGAACATAATACAATGCCAGGCACCATATAAATACTAAAGAAATTGCCAATCCAGAGAAAGAAAGTCATGCCGGTAAATATGTTTAAATCGTTAACAAAAGTCAAGAAGATGCAAATGCACTAATGTACCAAATGCACAACATTGGAGGATCAATGCAGCTGAAATATCAACCCTGCTTAAAAAAAAATACTAAGTTGTAGATTCGATGCAATCCATGCCACTAAACTTCTTAAGACTTTGCTAGACAGATTCTAATACTCATGAAAAATGTAAAGGGGCTAGAAGATGAAGGAAATGTTCTATTCCAGCAACTTAGAGTCATGGTAAATCCTATGAAGAAATTTTAGAACTGTGGGCCCTAGTGGAGTCTGTTCATCTCAGGAGGCATCTCAGAAGCAAACTAGGAGGACAATGCTACTGCATCAACATCCTTGTGTGTGCTTTACCCATAATCTCATGTACAGCCATTTAAACTCTAGAAACCAAAAGGAAAGGCTCTTCCATCTTCCACTGTTCCATGAATTTTCATGCTCTCTCAGATTTCAGGAAGAGGCAATGCCACATTATGGAACAAAAGTGATAAAATATACAGCATGCAGCTGTTTTGAGAAGGAGAAGCATGGTGGCCATTCTTGGTTCTCAACTTGACTACACCTGGAATTAACTAAAATCCCAAATGGCTGGGCACACCTATGAGGGATTTTGTGCTTAACTGTATCATTTGAAGTGGGAAGATCCACTTCTAATAAAGATCTTTGATGTAGGAAGAGACACCTTTAATCGAGATCTTTGGAGGTGTGAAAGCTTACCTGTAATCTGAGCCATATATTTTGCTGAACATGCAAGAGGGAAGGACATGCAAGAGGGAAGGACATGCAAGAGGGAAGTGGTCTCTATTTGCTTGCTCTCTCTGTCTCTCTCTCTCTCTCTCTCTCTCTCTCTCTCTCTCTCTCTCGCTCGCTCGCTCACTGGCAAGTTCATTCCTTCACTGGCACTAGAGCCCATTTTTTTAGGATTATGTTTATACTGAAGACCAGCTGATACATTCAGCCTTGTGGACTGAACAGCTACTGGATTCTTGGACCTTGCACATACATAGGCAGCCATTATAGGATTAGCTGAACCACAGATTAAAGTAATTCTAATAAATTTCATTCATATATATATATATATATATATATATATACATATATATGTATATATAAAATATTCATTCTATAGGTTCTGTTGTTACTCTAGAGAACCCTGACTAATAGAAGGAGTCATATTATGATTTTCATATCAATGGACATATATTAGCCAAGTATGGGTGAGGGAAGAGAGTAGCATTACATACAGTACAGACAGGAAGGGCAGGGAAACAGCTGTGTGGTTCAGCCTCTCCAGGCTTAATTTATGAGAAAGAAGTCGAGGGAAAAATCTTCAGGATGTGTTTTTAAATGTCTGATTTTACTTTTAGCATATAATAAAAGATGTGTGAGAACAGATTTCATATATAGAGAGAATTGGCATTTATCCTATATGTGGTTAAGTAATCCAAAAATAGGCCAAAGATGCCCTTTTCTAGAGGAAATAGGAAATACCTCTTCAGATATTTTTTATGTTACTGACTTTAATTTGTTTGTGGCTTCAGACTCTTGTGGAAACCTAGCATATTGTTGGTAGCTGCTTGTGAGCCACATGGCACAGCTGAGTGATTGTAACCAAGGATCTAAGCTGCTCTCACTTTAAGGTAAAGAATACTGACACCTGCATTTTTCATGTCTCATGAAATAGTGGTTAAAATGTCCATTAGATCAGAACACAGATGTTGAATTGTCTGTCAGAGGATTTCTTTACTAATTTCCTGTGTATTTCTCATTCCTGTCATGCTGATAGTTAATATTAACAGTCCCAGGGGCTGGAGAGATGGCTCTGTGGTTAAGAGCACTGACTGCTCTTCCAAAGGTCCTGAGTTCAAATTCCAGCAACCACATGGTGACTTACAACCATCTGTAATGGGATATGATTCCCTCTTCTGGTGTGTTTGAAGACAGCTACAGTGTACTTATATATAATAAATGAATAAATCTTAAAAAAATAAAAATGTTTAAAAAAAGATTAACCGTCCCAAGCAACATCAGGGTGACTGAACACCAGTGAAAAACTGCTGATAAGTGGGACACCAGTGGGTTGCACAATGGGACCACAGACTCCAAGTTCTCATGCAGTGGCCAAATAACACATTTTCTCTGTTTTTCTAAAATGAAAGAAAGCTCTCATGGTTTTACTGCCTCCTTAGAATTGTCATAGTTTGAGAGATCTCCGGGGTCCAGATTAATTGAGACTGCTGATCCTCCTACAGGATCGCCCTTCTCCTCAGCTTCTTTCAGCCTTCTCTAATTCAACAACAGGGGTCAGTTGCTTCTGTTCATTGGTTGGGTACAACTATCTGCCTTTGATTCTTTCAGCTGCTTGTTGGGTCTTCCGGAGTGCAGTCATGCTAAGTCTCTTTTTGTGAGTGCTCCATAGCCTCAGTAATTGTGTCAGGCCTTGGGACCTCGCCTTAAGCTGGATCCCACTTTGGGCCTGTCACTGGACCTTCTTATCCTCAGGCTCCTCTCCATTTCCATCCCTGTAATTCTTTCAGACAGGAACAGTTATGGGTCAGAGGTGTGACTGTGGGATGGCAACCCCATCCCTCACTTGATGCCCTGCCTTCCTGCTGGAGGTGGGCTCTATGAGTTCCCTCTCCCTACTGTCCAGCATTTCATCTAAGGCCCCTTTGATTCCTGAAAGTCTTACCTCCCAGGTCTCTGGTGCATTCTGGGGGGGGGGGAGTATCCCCCTAACCTCCAATTTCCTGAGGTTACCTGTTTCCATTCTTTCTGCTGGCCCTCAGGGGCCTTTTCAATTAATTTTCAATTTATTTTCAATTAATCTGGACCCCCGAGATCTCTCAGACACTGAGCCACCAAACAGACAGCATATACCAGCTGATATGAGGCCCCCAACACACATACAGTGGAGGACTTCTGGGTCTGTGTTCATTCAGAGATGATGTACCTAACCCTCAAGAGACTGGAGGCCCCAGGGAGTTTAGAGGTCAGGTGGGGTGGGAGGTAGGGGCATCCGTGTGGAGACAGGGTGGGGGGGAGGAGGTGTGGGATGTGGAGCAGATGGAGGGTGGATGGGGGGAATGGAATATGTAATGTAAAAACAAATTAAAAGTAAAATAAAATTTAAAAAAGAAAAGAAAGAATTGTCATAGTTTGAAGAGATTGTTTTCTGACTTAGCTTGTCCTGTATTCTAGAACAGTTTCACTTGGGGATTCTCTTTCTAGATCAGATTTTGGAGGGTTAATAATTTTATTATGAGCTTTGAAATGTTAAGGTGGGTGCCTAGTATTAAGTCATCTAGTTAACACCTAAGTCAGTGTTGTAAAAGAGTCTCTTATTTTGAGATTCTAGAATTTGTTGAACAAACCTGTATTTTCCTTGTACTGTATATTTTCCTCTGTAGGCAACCCAGTTGACAAAATGAGTACAAATGGACAAAATGGAGTTTGAATCATGGCTTATCTGCTCCAAATCCCTCTCCAGGAGTTTAGGAATAGGAGATGAGTTAAAGAACACCAGCGCCACAGACTGCTACTAAAATAGAAGAGAATACTGTGTGTTTGTTAAAGCATTAGTCCGCTATCACTTCAGTTGGCTCCTGCCACGGGACCTTTTTCTGTTCTGTTCTTTGGCTAGACTACTCTTCTACATATGCACAGATGTCGATCTTTCCTCTAGCTCTCTGATCATAGGCCATGTTCTCAGGAATTTTTTTTGCTAGTCACAATTTATAAAGTATAGCAAAAGCAGTCCATTACCTTGTGCTTCTTAGCACTTGGTTCTGCTCTTCTGTTAATTCAGAGTACTATTTTTCACCAAAAATTTTAGTTCAGATTTGCTTCTTATCACCTATTAGTATGTTTGTATGGCACTAGCTCTGGGAAGCAAAGAAACATATTTTCCTGATTTTGTCACTGCTGGATCACCTACATCATACATCTTGAAAGAATTCAGTTGCTCCTTGGATTCAGGGATTTATTCAGTAGCACCACTCCTAAGAACTCCCCCTGTACTGAGGCTCCATCCACCATTAGTTGTGTCATTCTAATCTCTGCCTCCACCTCTACTTGGCCAGTCATCTGTGCTCCCATTTAAAAGACATTGAAAGCTTAATAACTAGCCTCAGACTGTTGCATCTCTTCATTTCAAGCCCATTAGAAGGCACTTCCTTCAAAATGTCTGTTAGAAACCAAATTTGTTTAAATTCTCTTCGTTACTTGCCCACAAACCTGCCATGTTGCCTGACTTCCTAGAGGCAGAGGGTGGTGATCTTGTCTGAAGCTTTCCTGGCTAGAGCTACTGAAATCAGACCCTTTGGCTCTCTAGCTTTGTAATCCTAAGCCTTCGTTTTCTCATCCTCGAAACAGAAGCCATAGCTTAGAACATCAAGCATGGTTAAAAGAATTGTAAAATCATTCATGTGTGTGCCTAGTCCCATCAGAACCAGTTGACAAACGGGAGATGTCAGTAACCCTGAATTCTTCCTCATTCTACCCACTAAATTCAGACCAATTTCTGCTGACCTTTCCTATCAAACTGTTAAAGAAATAGACATCTGTTCACAGACTTACCAGTTTAGAACAGCCACAGGCCTGTAAATATAAACTCTTGAGAAACCCAAAGAAGCTTCTCAGATTCCACTTTCTACCACATCAATCCTGTCTTCCATCTGACTGTCAAACTGAGAGTGATTGTTATTCTTCCTTATCAACCTGACTGGATTTTGAATAACCTAGGTTTGTCTATGAAGGTTATTTCCAGAAAGGTTTAACCACAAACAGAAGACTTACCCTGAATATGCGCCATGTCATCCTATGAGTTGGAGTCCAAGAATGACTTCTAAAAAGGAAACAAGAAGCCAGTTGACCACCAGTGTTCATCTCTATTTCATGACAAAGGCTATAATATGACGAGCTTCTTTAGGCCCTCACCTCCATATCATCTCCAACATCATAAACTTAATTTCTCTGAAATATGAGCCAAAATAAAACCTTCTTCCCTTAAGTGACTCTTTGGCCCAATAACCAAAAAAGCAACTAAGGTATTACACATTCAAAAAAACCAATATAGTTGACACATGACTGCTTCAAAGACTTCCAAACACTTCTCTTGCCTACAGCGCACAAACCCGAAGTCTTGAAAAAGACCACTAAGATCCTCTGTGATCTGGGTTCTCCAAAGCTATACCCAGAAGCTCTGTTGCTTCCTGATATCAGCATTCTGGCTCAACCCCAAACCTGAATTAGAACTGTTCCTTGTGTTAGCCATTCAGAGCACTGCTGAATACCTATTCTGTGATAAGCATTATGTCAGCTGAAGAAAAAGGTCAGGGTGCTAGGGCACCACAGAATAAGAAGACCTTCCTTATTAAACAATATGCATCTTCAGCACCAGAACTAATAGGTGAGAAGGGGTGGGGTCAAGCAAAAGGCATTAGGTAACATCATATCAGTATTTCCTCATAGTCATTGCCACGAGAAGTCACCCTGGAAGATGCTTAAGCTAAACATGTCTTCCTTTTTTGTTTGCACATGTTCATGACAGTTCCCTCTTCATTTTTACATAACCTTTGTTCCTTCTAAGTAGTAGTGCCTCTTTGGAGGAAGCCATGATGTTTGCCAATTTAGGAGTTGGGAAGACTTCAGAGAATGGATAAATAGAAGGTAGACCCTTGCTTCATAACACACTCTGTATATCTGTTTACTGATATGGCTGGCAAAATGTTTAGAACTGCAAACATGGGACAGATCTTTGTATACTCACCCCCTATGCCCTGAGAGCCTCACTGTTTTATGGCTGGAACTATAAATTGCCTTATATGGTTATCTGACTAAGGTCAGTTGTCTCTTTGACAACACAAAGGACTGTGGTTTTGTGCTTGCTTTGGTTTTCTCAGAGGCTGACAGTATCTGGATCATGAAAGAAGCTCATGCAGAAATGCTTGCAGATAAATAAAAGTGGAACAGTTTATATCACCCATTACTATTACATCTCCCACAGTGCTGAGAACTAGAATAAGCATTCACTAAGTAAAGAGTGATAGAGTTGAACTTGTTGAATTGTATATTTTTCAACTTTACCCCAGTGGAAACAATTTCCAGAAATAAAGTCTGGGAAGAAAAGTCTTGATTATATAGCTATGCTCCACTCAGTACACTGAGAGCCCACAGACCATTCCTGGTCACAATCCCATGCTTTCTAGAGCTTACAGGAGATTACACAGTGCCACTCAGCCAAACATGGGCCATTTAGACTGAATGACAGGAGAGTTTCTCACTGCTGCTTCACACAGTTGGTATTGATCAATAAGAACAGTATGTAGTGCAGAAAAGGAGTGAGAATGCTGTCCAGTCCCAGAGAAAGTTCATGTAGGCAAAACACTGGGCCATATAGAAGGACCACCATAGTAGCTAAAAAAAGAAAGGAGGAAAGGATATCCTCTGTAAGCAGTAAATGTTTCCTGAACTCATTCCTTTTATTATTGAATATTATTAATTATTTAATTGGTATTAATTATATATTAAATATAAAATCTCTGTGTGTTCATGTGTTCATGTAAGTACAGAAGTTCATGGACATTTGTGTGGAAATCAAAACACTATCTAGGGTGTCAATCCTTACCTTCCACCTTGTTTCAGATAGGTTATCTTGTCTGCCTTTCTTTTTTTCCTCCAGGATGTCTGAACCATGAACTTCAAGGGGTTCTCTTGTCTTCTGCCTCCCATCTTTCTGTGTGATCACCAGTGTTATAGATGCATTCTAACAAGCCTAGCTTTATGCATGTTCTAGGGATCTGAGGTCCAAGTTTTTTCATTCTTGCACAGCAAATGTCCTAAGTGCTGAGCCATTCATCTAGACCCTAGGAGCACATTCTATAATGCCCATCCTACAGATGAGGAAACTGAGGTGCCAAGAAAATGAGAGAATGGTAATCATTGAGACAAAATACACAATAACTCAAAAGCAAGTACACTGAGGGATAATGGATGTTCTCAATTCCATATCAACAGCAGTTATGTGGGATCAAAGGAAGTGCTTCCCAAAGTAACCAAGGATTAACACAAATGTCCATGTGGAACACTGAATGCTTTATGCACATTGCCCCACTCACAGTCCACACATACCCACCATATGTCTTCATTATGGTCATTCTATAGATGGTGAAAATGAGCTTTTAAAGTTGGGGTAGGGATGCTGGGCTTGGAATAAATACTTCCTGCAGCAGACATAACATAAAAAAGCCTTTCATAACAACTTGGAGAGACTCCACACTTCTGAAAGTTCAAGGGTGATCCTGAGGCTGCTGTTCCCAGCTCTCTAACTCCTCTCTGGTCATACTATCAACATTGATCCAGGCAGGCCTTGTTGCTGAAGGCCTTCCCTTGTCTGTGTGCTTTAGGATATCTCTTTTTTTCCAGATCTGGAGTGCCCTGTCCCTTAGTCACCTAAGGGACATGCTCAACATATTCCTACACAAGACAGTCTATCTTCCCCAGCAACCTTGACATTCTGTTGTTACTATAGTGACAACGATCCCCATTTTTTGTGAATACTTAGTATTGTTTTATCTATTCTCTGTGATAAATTTTTACTTTTCCATGGGTGGTGACCTTGTCCTATTTACTTTTTATGCCCAATTACAAATAGAAGCTTGTAGAAACGTTTAATAACTGCCATGTTTCTCTACACCTCTGGACTAATTAGTTTAACTCTGAGCTTTCAGTATTATATTGACACACCTACATTCCTGCCTGTCTTAGTCAGGGTTTCTATTCCTGGACAAAACATCGTGACCAAGAAGCAAACTGGGGAGGAAAGGGTTTGTTCAGCTCACATTTCCATACTGCTGTTGATCACCAAAGGATGCAGGACTGGAACTCAAGCAGGTCAGAAAGCAGGAGCTGATACAGAAGCCATGGAGGGATGTTCTTTACTGGCTTGCTTCCCCTGGCTTGCTCAGTCTGCTCTCTTATAGAACCAAGACTACCAGCCCAGAGATGGCACCACCCACAAGGGGCCCTCCCCCCTTGATCACTAATTGAGAAAATGCCTTACAGCTGGATCTCATAGAGGCATTTCCCCAACTGAA
The DNA here is from genome assembly GCF_900095145.1 of Mus pahari. Lineage (NCBI taxonomy): Eukaryota > Metazoa > Chordata > Mammalia > Rodentia > Muridae > Mus > Mus pahari. The sequence continues at coordinate 61,953,975 of NC_034613.1, forward strand.
GCTCCTTTCTCTGTGATAACTCCAGCTGTGTCAAGTTGACACAAAACTAGCCAGTACAACATGCATACATATCCAGTATAAATAAGACTTCTTCTGGGTTCTCAATAATCTATACACTTCACAAGGGGCTGGTCATGGTGCTACATGCCAGTAGGGTATTCTGAAGAGGTAGGAGTAGGAAGATCAGGAGTTTGAGGTTATCCCGGGCTACACTTTTAGGTCTGGCATAGTGGCGTATGCCTTTAATACCAGCATTCTCTAATCCCAGCACTCAGGAGGCAGAGATGGGCAGATCTCTATGTGTTTGAGTCCAGCCTGGTCTACATAGCAAGTTTTGAGCCAGCCAGGGTTACAAGTGACACCAAAAGTTTTGAATGTGTTAGTTTTAAGAATTGGTAAGTTAATATTGTTTAATTTGATGCTCCAAATTTATATTGGTAGAGCCGGTTTTTTTCCCCCCCTATGGGTGCTCTTGTAAAAAGTATCTGTCCCATGCCTCTCAATTCCTCCCTTCTGGTAGGTACATAGCTTGCCCCCCCCCGTGTGTGTGTGTGTGTGTGTGTGTGTAAACAACACTTACAAAATTTTCTCTCATTACAAGGACACCAATCCTATTGAGTTCAGGACCACCTTAATGACCTCAAAGGAACTTGACAACCCTGTTAATATTGGATCTGTAAAGATTACACTCTGGGGTACCAGGGTTAAGATTCTAACACTATTTTCAAGTAAAATCCAACTGAACTCATAACAAAGCTAAAGAACTTATAAAGGAGAAAGAAGAAGGAGAAAATTATGGGCTTGAGTTGAGGAATCCAATTTCACACTTCCATCCATGGTAATGAGGAACCAAGAAAATTTCTCTGTGGAAAACCTTACAAATACTTGTGCTGTGTTTTGCCTGTAAATGTATGAAAATGTTCAGAGATCCAGGTCATGCTCTGAATCTCTATGGTTAGCTCGAGGCTGGCTGAATAGAATGTGCTATGCTGAGCAGGAACTTCATGTTCTTTGAAGATAGCCCTGCTCAAGGAACACTGGCTAAGGAGAATAATATACAACTGAAAGTTTTAGAACGAATCCAAATATCTTTGTGTCAGAAGCTTGGGAAATCCATGGAAGAGGAAGAAAAAGGTCTTTCTAACACTTTAAAATCTTCTATGACTACAGCTTGCAATTACAAGAAATGTTTCTAGGAAAAAATAATTTTACTTTGTAAATTTAGATAAATAAAAGACAAAGCAAGGCTGAAAACATTGCTGGAGTTTCATTGTTGCAGCCATGCTAGCCAGTTCAGCAAGGAATCCAACATGATACTGTGGGACACTGAGCCCTACACCTCATGGTCTCAGAAGTAATGAGAAAAGCCACATGCATTAGAAGAATCCTCACTTTAAAGGGAACACCATGTCACCTACCTGATCCAGCATGACATAACCATTCACTATGAGCTTTGAAGCTTAATTCAACACCTATTTATTAATTCCCACTTGTCCCAAGTCAGGAGTGCAACCTGTATTAAATGGGTTCCTTGGGTTCTGGACTCACAAAGCTGCAGTTAGGGTGTTGCTGGCTGGATTCTGATCTGAAGGCTTGGGGGAGTCTGCTTCCAGAGTCACTCAGAGTATCTGAGTAGTCAGTTCCTCAGGTTGTAAGATTTCTGTCTCTGCTTCCTTGCCAACTGTTGCCTGGGAGTGGTCCTTCAGCCATTCCAGATGCCTCTTTCCATTCTCAGTCAGCAACTGTAAACTGAGTGAGTCTTCTCCCACATCTAAACTCTACAATGTCCTCTTTTGTTCCCACTTACTACTTACCAGGCAACCAAAAATAATCTCCATAGTTTAAGCATAGCTGATAACCTCCATTACATCTGCCAAATCCCCTCTGACACACAGTCTCACAGGTGTGGCTGTAACATCAGGCCATGCTGTGTCTCTGGAAAGCCAATATCTGGAGACTATATATTCCATTCAGCAGAAGGTTTCTCTCTGCTCTATTTTCAAAAACCCCTTCTAAATTGCTTCCTAGCTGCTCTAAATGATTGCAGTGGTTCCCTTAGCAACAGCTGGAGCTGGCAACCTCTTTTATAGTGCAGACCACTCTAGTGTACTTTTCACTGAATATGCTTCCACAACATATTTAAAGACATCCCCCTCTCTACTTGCTGTGCAAACCCTTCACTCTTGTTTGCCTATGTGCATTTCCAGCCTGGTGCCTCATTGTTGCGTTCTCTCTTTCCTCTACCAATATACTTTTAAGCTAGCTGAGTCTCTGTTTTTACCAATCTCAAAACAGTATTCTCTATTACCCTTTAAGTTCTATAAAATAAGTTTTGTGCCATTGTGTTGCTCTCAGTCTAGTTCAGCGCCCAGCCCCACCTGTGTTGGTTAGGGTTTTTTCCTTTCCTCTTCTCTTCTCTTCTCTTCTCTTCTCTTCTCTTCTCTTCTCTTCTCTTCTCTTCTCTTCTCTTCTTTTCTTTCAACTTGAAACAAGCTAGAGATCATCTGGGAAGAAGGCATGTCAATTGCAAAAATGCCTCCATCAAATTGCCCTGTAGGCAAGTCTGTGAGGACATTTTCTTGATTAGTGTTTGATGTAGGAGGGCCCAATGCACTGTAAGAGGTGCCACACTGGGTAGATGGTCCTGGGTTATATTTTAAAAAGCAAGCTGACTGAGCTATGAGCTGGATGAGCCATAAAGAGTAACCCAGTAAGCATGGCTTCTCCATGCTTCTGGTTTAGTTCCAGCCTCCAGGTTCTTTCATTTTGTTCCTGCCCTAATTTCCCTTCAAGCCAAATAAATCCTTTCCTTCCCAAATGTGTTTTATTATACCAGCAACAGAAAGCAAAATAATAAACTACGCTAGGCAGACTCCATGCATTCCAAAGAACCAAATACTTGCCCCAACAAAGTATACAGCAAGCATAAATATGCAGACTCCTCTGAAGATCCAGCAGGCAATGATAGCTAAGCCAGGGCCATTGGACAACTATTCATATCCTAAAGTCCCTCAAAGGACAGAGCCTGTGGTTGTGGAGCCCCAGTGGAAGCTGTAAATCTGTAGCTCCAGGAAAGGGAGAAGCTACAGGAGAAGCATAGGCATATGCTGGGGACTGCTACACAACAAGGGTGAGGACCTTCAATAGCAAGTTGGCTTTGGGCCCAGGAAACATCAGTTGCTGTTGGCTATGGGTGGGTGGTGGGTGGTGAGTGGTGGAACTACCTGACAGGGCCACAAGGATATAGATGTCACCTGGAAAGGTGGCTCTGCTGCTGTGTGGGACATTCCCCAGGTACTGTCCAAAGGCAAACCCTGAGAACACTGAGTGAATATGGTCAGATGCATACTGGGCCTTCATGGGGCAGGGATGTATTTGTCCTCTCTTGCAGCTTTATTTCACTGCTTTTCTGCACACTCTGGGGCCCTCTTCTTGAGACTCCACTAGTGGGCATGGGGAAATGGGTGGCCAGAGATCTCGGTGGAATGCCTCTGGTACACAGACCCTCAGAACAGATCTCAGACCTTTCCAAGCTGGGGCCAAATGAGTGTCTAAACTAGGGGAAGATAACTGTAACCATCTTAGTTACATTTGGTGATGCAGTCAACAGGGCTAGAAAGAAGAAGGTGTCATTATTGCCCTAGGGACAGGATCTGTGTTGTAAAGGCTTGACATGGCAAGGTTTGGAGCTGCCAGGAGCAACAACAAGCACATTTAAATACTTTCCACTTCATAATTGTGGCAAATAAATGGGCAAGAGTTAAGAATCCCAAGTCTTCCTTACCATACTGCACTCACACCCTGTATCATTAATACTGAAATCACAACAGAGGGAAGATTGTCTGTACTCCTTATCACAGTCCTTCACACTACATAGATAGCCTGCAACCTCCTAGCCAAATCCAAGAAAAGCTCTAGCATTGAGTCAGGCAAAGCTGGGGCTCTCTTCACCTTCTTTGGTCCTGCTAGCCCAGCAATACTAAGGGAAGGTTCAAGAATCCAGTAGTTGCTCAGTCAAGAAGGTTGTATATCTCAACTGGTCTTCAGTATACACTGGAATCCTGAAGAAGTAGGCTCTGTGCCAGTAGAGGAATGGACTTGCCAGCCAGAGAGAGAGAGAGAGAGAGAGCAAAGAGATTGAGCTTCTATTTTGTCCTTTATACAGGCTGCCAACAGAAGGCATGGCCTAGATGGAAGGTGCCTTTCCTTACCTCAAAGATACAAATTAGAAGTGGTCTTCCCACTTTAAATTATTTAATTAAAAAAAAAAAACTTGACTCCTAACAGCAGGGGCAGGGGCTGTCTCTGACTCTGTTGTCGGCCTTTGGATCCTTTTCCCCTAAGTGTGCTGCCTTATCTAGCCTCAAGAGAAGTGCCTAGTCTTACTGCAACTTGATATGGCAAAGCGGGTTAATATCCATGGGAGATCTCTCCTTGTCCGAGGAGAAAAGGGAGAGGAGCATGTAGTAAAAGGAGGTGAGAGGGAGGGACTGAGAGGAGAGGAGGGAGTTGAAGCTGTGATAGGGATGTAAAGTAAATTAATAAAAAGAAAAAAAGAAAGAAAAAAAATCCCTCACAGGCATGCTGAGACATTTGGGTTTTAGTAAATTCCAAATGTAGTCAAGTTGACAGCCAAGAACAGCCACCACAGACAGTAAGTGCTTTTATCCATTGAGCTATCTCCCTAGACTCATCATGGGAAGAAAGAATGATGATGAGGAGAGAGAGAGAGAGAGAGAGAGAGAGAGAGAGAGAGAGAGAGAGAGAGAGAGAGAAGCACTGAATCTAATTTCTTTTTGACTACTAACAAACTGCAACCGCCCCCTGCAAAGACCACCAACCTCCCCCACCAACTGCCCACTGCTCACCCCACCTCTCAGGGCCCTAGCATTTATATACCCTCTGAAAGTTCCCAGAGTTCCAAATGTCACAAAATCACAGAAACTATTTGCAGGTGGCAAAACCATGTCCCTACTAGAACGTGAGGCTAATCAGTCAGCTGCTATGAACAATCTGAAGCAGCACCATACCCCACACCTGGGATTAAAACAAAAAAAAATATTCTTATAATATTTCAGAGATTTTTTTAAGAAACCAAAATTCCAGAATTCTCACTACATCAAACCCTTTTAAAAAATTGTTTGTTTACAAACTCTAGGGCTATTCATATTTTGTTATGCTTCTGGGTTTGGAAAATTGACTTGTGTCCATTTTATCTAACTTCCTAAATGATTGATGTGAAGCTTCTCATTATATGCCATCTTTCTTCTCTTAATACCGACATGATCTGTGGTAATATATTTCTCATTTCAGATAACAATGATTACATATATCATCTTTTTCTTATTTAACATACTTCCTTACTTGTTCTTACTTATTTTTCACTTACTTTGCTATTCTTTTTTTCTACTCTTGGTAATGAGCTTCTGCCTTATAAAATGAAAATAAAAGAGAACTATAAATCAATATGCTTTATGAAATTATGCATAAAGCATTCTAAAAAACATTTTTAGCAATGTGACTTTTAAAATGTTAAAGGGTTGTACACCATGACAAAAGTTGCTCAAGGAAATACAAATCAAAATTTAATTCAATTTATTAACAAATGAAGAAAGGAAGAACTGGATAATTAACTCAGTAATTGCAACATAAGCATTTGAGAAACTCCAACATCCACTGCAGATTTTTAAAAAAGATTCATTGTTATATGTAAGTACACTGTAGCTGTCTTCAGACATACCAGAAGAGAGTATCAGATCCCATTACAGATGGTTGTGAGTCACCATGTGATTGCTGGGAATTGAACTCAGGACCTCTGCTCATTCTGGCCCAAAGATTTATTTATTATTATATGTAAGTACACTGTAGTTATCTTAGGGTGTCAGATCTCATTACGGATGGTTGTGTGCCACCATGTGGTTGCTGGGATTTGAACTCAGGACCCTTGGAAGAGCAGTTAGTGCTTTGCTTTTAACTGCTGAGCCATCTCTCCAGCCCCACTGCAGATTTTTTAAAGAATTATTTTAAACTCCCAGAAAACAAGATGGCAAACTTCTTAACATGACAATGAATATCTGTGAGAAACTCTTAAGTTATGTCATGCTTAAGATCAAAAGGTGGATGTTTTCTTTCTAAAATCAGGATGTCTACTCTCATACCTTTTGTTCAATATTTTATTGGAGATGATAGCAAGAAAAATTAGCAACAAACAAACATCTTTGATTCATGTATCATCTCTTGAAATTCTCACTTTTTTTTTCTTATGCTCCCTGCTCCGAAATTCTCACTTCTTAATATATTAGATCAAATTGATAATTTCTGGACTTTTTTATTGTAGACGCACAACAGACTAAGAATATCATCACATTGTTGACTGAAGCCACCAAACAGGGTGCAATGTACAACTCTAGGAAATACAAAACGAAACTTTGAGGATAATAAACTATTGACTTCATTTAGGTGAAGACTTCATAGTTGCATGCATGTTTATGAAACCTTACCAAAGTATGGTGCCAAAATCACAATTCAATTGCCATAGTTTAAACATGGAATTTATTGTATGTCAATTTCCAGCACATATGATTTAATTTTCAAACACACACACACACACACACACAATTGTGTAGAGTTAGGCAAATGATTTGAGCAGCCACATTACAAAGAAAGATACAGAAACGAGCACTTCAAACATAAAACATATTTAATATAATTAGTCATCAGGGAAATGATCACAGAAATCACTTACACCCACTTGAATGGATAAAAATAAAGGCTGGCAACCCAAATGTTGATGAGGATGAGAAATAAAATGAACTCTCACACATTTCTGGTAGGAGTCTCAATTGTGTATCCACTTTGAAAAACATTCTGGCAGTTGCTAATAATACATACCCTATTATGTGGCAAATTCCCCCTTTCAGGTTTTTACTCCAGAAAAAAAAAAAAGAAAGCATATGTTCACTCAGAAATATACACAACTGTTCATATAGTGAATAACAATCCCAATTGAGAACAGCCCACATGATAAAGTACAATGACAAATGACTCAGCAAAGAAAAGGAAAGGAAATATATTTCAGCAATATAGAGGAATTCCAAATGTATCAGAGTAAAGGAAAGAATTCAGACACAGAGTAGTAGATAATAGTACATACTATATATTCCATTCCCTTGCAACAGGAATTAATTACTCAAATAGGCTGTCTATAGTGAGAAATTTTAGAATAGTGGCATTCCTGTGGAATTGTGCTGGAATGGATGTGTGGAATTGGACTGGAAAATTTCCAGACTTCTCATAATGGTTTGTGTCTGGAGAGGGGTTTAGGAAAGGTAAAGGTATTTGTCAAAACTTATCATATAGGTTTTTACATTTTACTGAAAGCAATTTTTGCCTCAGAAAATTAAAAGGACAGTAAAAAAGTGGACTTCTCGTTTTTAACATGGGCACTGGGATGTGAAGTTCTTTACAGGTCCTCAGGTTTGCAAGACAAGTACTCTAAAGGCTGAGTTATCTCTCCAGCACCGAACTTTCCTTTCTTACACTAGATATGTCAAAATTATAGATGTTTATCTTTGATGTTGCTTTTGCCTACAGATACTGCAGTGTCATAGAAGCACACACACACACACACACACACACACACACTCCTCCTGATCATTCCAAGCATCACCTGGATGGATATTGAGTGAAGTTCTCATCACTCTTCTCAGGGCGGGAGAGAGGGGGTGTTGTATTGATCTTTGTTTATTAGTGCCTCCCTCGGGAAAACAGTATATTTAAGAAAGCAGTTACTTGTGCTGCCAAGGATTCATAAATGCAAAGCAGTGAAGTTGAACTGGCAGCTACTTACAACACCTCTAAACCAAGACGCTTGTTTTGAGATTCATGGCATAAACTGCTATTCTGAAATTCAGGTTACTGTTTATTTATTGCTATGTGATCCCTAATACGCTTATAGTACTCTCACAGGAGCTCTAGGGTGCCTGATGTGTGGCTCTTAAGATAGGCATTAGGGTCTAGTTTTGCTCACGGTTGTATTCTTGATGTCTGGCATAGACAGGGCTCAGGCCTGACTTTATGAAGGACTCTGACCCCTCTACTCTTTTCTTGAGTGCCCTCCTCCAGCCCTACCATCATTCTAAAGGGCCTGGCCTTATCAATTTCTTCATTGTCTCCGCCACTAACAATTTATTTTGCTTGTTTATTTATGCATTACTTATTTTTACATTCGTTCCACACTCATCACTTAGGATTCATGAGTTTTACTCCCCTAGTCTCATCTATCCCACCTCCTCTCCTCTCCCCGCCCCAGACAGGCCCCCTTCTGTCCCACCCCCCTCTCAGGCCAATCGCAGCCGACAGGCCGGGCGGGACCTGGGCCGAGGCGGGGCTTCGATCTCAGTACCCCAGGCGGCGCCCCCGGCTCCGGAAACGCGCTGCCGGGCTTCTGGGCTCCGCCAGGCACAAGCGGCTCCGTGGCGCTTCCTGCCACGCCGGGCCTGCTTACAACGCGCCCGTTCTTCTTCTGCAAGGGCCCAGAGTCACGCGCCGTGGGCCGGGTGAGCGTGCGGGGAGGGATGTGCAGCTCGAGTGATCATAAGATTGTGCTCGTGAGCAAGGATGTGTGGCCGAGAGAGCGTGTGGGGCGGCAGGAGGCTGTGCTGGGAGGCCCGTGTTAGTGAGTGGACCTCGGAAGAATATAAGGGGAAGGGGGCGTTTCGTAGAGTGGGATGCTGCTGGGCCTTGGAGCAAACCAGGGGTCAAAAGAAAAGGTCTTTGGCGGTGGGTGGGCATGGCGAGGCCCGGAGGCCTTCTAGTGCAGGGCTGGGGGCAGCGGTCCAAGGCGGGAATCGCGTATGTGTTGAGGCCTGTGTTGCTCTTTGGAGGATGCTAAGCACTGGGAACTGGTCAGGAGCTGGGGGTGGACTCACATACACAGCCCCCAGCGACTCGGAGGCCTTAGGGCTGCCATTAGGGCTAAAGGGACTTTCCCCTAGTGTGGGGGAGGGGTTGGGCCTTTGGGGCCCTGAAGAAGGTTCTTGCTTAGGGGGTGGGGGGAGGGGAATCTACCTTTCCATTTGAGTGGTGACTGCACGGGAGCAGGTACGTTTCCTGGGGCAGAAATTTGGGGGTGCAAAAGGGAATTCTTGCCAGATGAAGAGACCTTTTACGGTGGCCCTCCTTGGAACCACATTTTCTGGCACCACTCTATTGCTCCCTTCTCCTAAACTCCTTTGCTAGTTCCTCCAGTCTATATTTGGGTGATTAATTACATGTCTTTTTTTACACATGCATACTCCCACTTCCCTGCTGCCCAAAGCCCATGGTCCTTTTCAGTGCCCCCACCCCCATTTCTGGCGCTCTTCCCAGAGGGCTCACCCTGTGCCAGCTGATACCCTCTAACCAGATTTGGACTCAGAGGCAGGCAACCCTCTCCAGTCTTGTTGGTCAATGGAATATTTCTTCTTAAATCTCAGTCTCTACATTTTCCTTTAGGAGAAAATTTCAGATGGGACTAGTGGAATAGTACCTCTCCTGGGTAGGACCTATCTCCCATTGGACATTACTATAGAAACAACATTCACAGTGTCTGACAGTCTGGTCCATTACCCCAAAGTGGTCCTGAATCTGTATTTAGAATGCTATAGAGCAGTGATTTCTAGCCTCCTGTTAATGATAGACCCCTTGGAAAAATCAGCTAAATAGTGTGAGTTCTCTTCTCAGAAATCTAACCACCAGCATAACCTGAGAAGGAAGTTCCTGGGTAGGAAAACTGTCTGTCGTGTGTGTGTGTGGGGGGGGGGGGTATCCAAATTCTAAACAGGTCCAATCAATGTCTGCATGTTGAAAGATAGTAATTCTGTAACAGCCACCCAGACCTGTGGCTCTACCACTAGAATTTTCACTGAATTGTTAGCCTGGTTTCTAACAGTAATCCAGCCCTTATAAAACTATCTGGGCCCTTAGATGGCCCAGGGCAGCTGCATAGCATCTCACCACACTCCCAGTTTGGAATCTTTTATATCCAGATGGTGTACCCTCAACGATTCTGTACTTAAAATTTATTTTGATTTTTAGAAAGATGACACTGTGTATTGGAGAAATGGGAACATAAACCTTTCCTCAATTAAACATAACAAACAATATGAAATCCCCTTCTGGTCTACTTTCTGGCTTTTTATAGAATGGAATAAAGAGGGAAACTTCAACAGAGACAGGTGCCTAGGCAAAACAGAGAAAGCAGATGCCTTCCTACCCACACATACAGAAAAAGATATACACTGACATAAATATTCTAAGAGAAACAGATTCTCCTGGTAAGACAGTCATCCCTTTTGGCCTTTTAAGATTCTGCACTTTTGACTAGCAGCCAGATTTCACAGTACAAGATGGGCTCATGGGCCTCTCGCCCACCTTCTGGCCTGCCATGTTCATTTGGCCACATAAAGGCCAGGAGCACCTGTAGCCCCTGGGTCCACTCAGTACTTGCACCCTGTAGTCACTGAGGCACATCCAGACCTTGGCAGTACCATTTCAATTACACAGCTTGTCTTGCCCTTGAACACTCAGTATGAAAAGGACAGGATCCTGTAAGGTACACATATGAGCTGCTTCTCTGTTCACCCAACTTATTTCAATCCAACAGGTGAGACCTTCCATACAGGACTAATCTCTTGGAACTGTTCTAAACGAGATGAGTCATCCCTGTGTGTCATTTTTAGGTAAGTCTGAGTGTTTATAACCTGTCTGAAGGTGGTAAAGCTGCTGTGCTGCTGGAAGGCCCATGGGTGGGGATACAAGATAGTGAAGAAGTATTGGAGTTCTGGAAGCTTATATATGCCAGTGCTGCTAGATTACCTGCCCAGAAACAATTCTGACAATTTTACACACATAGTACCAGTAACCATCAACTGAGAAAATGTCTTCTAAGCGTAGCCACAGGACATTTTGATTGAGACCATTCTTCAATTAAGGGTCCTCTTCTAGGTTTGTGTCAAGTTGATGATAAGACCTAAAAAACACATGTTCTGAAGATATTCCTACTGCAGGTTCTCATTTCAATACTTGAGGCATTCTAGGTGTTTGAGGCACACTTGAAAGCTTCTGGAAACTTCTAGATGAGTCTTATTTGAGTGGTATTCCTGCCTCTTCCCCTACTGCTGCAGAAAGATAATGCCTGTCTAAGGAAGTACAAAGATGCTAAATTATTTCCCAGTTTTTTTTAAAAGATTTATTTTTTTTATTATATGTAAGTACACTGTAGCTGTGTTCAGACACTCCAGAAGGAGTCAGATCTTGTTACGGATGGTTGTGAACCACCATGTGGTTGCTGGGATTTGAACTCTGCACCTTCGGAAGAGCAGTCGGATGCTCCTACCCACCGTGCCATCTCACCAGCCCTATTCCCCAGTTTTTATGATATAGGTTGTTTTATGTCTGTTAAATTCAACCCTCAATTTCTGTTCTTCCAGGTAAAAAATAAAATGGTTATTTTGGGTTTCTTAGTGTTTATAATTCCATGCAGTAAATTCAAATGTTGCTCAGTTAAAACTTATATTGTAACTGGATAAAATTCGTGACTGAATACCATGTTCTATTTATTTATATGTTGATGGATACTCAGGATGATTCTATGGCTGGTACTGCAGAAAACACATATGTGGAAGTATCAATGACTAAATGTTAATTCATTTTTAAAAATTATATATTGTTCTGAAGCAGAAAGATTTACTCACCAAATGAACTCTGGTGTTGTAAAACTCATACTTGCCCAGCTCTGCAATTGACACTACTGCTGCACATGTATTCTCACAGCAGATGTTTATTAAACAGCTGCAGCATACACAGACTTGGCAAGGCCCAATATGAATTTTGCAGTTAACCTTGGCAAAGGCTTTGTGCTCTGGGTATGGATACTCAGGGCCTTTGTTTCCTTAGTAAAGAAAGACTGTTGTTTGCCTTAAAAGTTTAAGGTTTGTTTTCCTGCAGTGGTTCTTGTAGCTTTCTCTCCCACTTAGAGGTATTAGTATACTGTGGGAAAATCTTTAGGATTCAGGCTGTGCTTTTCTGTCCTGAATGAAAGTGACTTACTGGGCTGGTGAGATGGCTCAGCAGGCAAGAGCACCCGACTGGTCTTCCGGAGGTCCTGAGTTCAAATCCCAGCAACCACATGGTGGTGGCTCACAACCATCTGTAAGGAGATCTGTCTCCCTCTTCTGGAGTGTCTGAAGACAGCTACAGTGCACTTACATAATAAATAAATAAATCTTTAAAAAAAAAAAAGAAAGTTACTTATGTTCAAGGTTACATTACAGTCTGTGTCCTTTGGGTGCACTACAATGACTTTCATGTTCTGTATGGAACTGCTTTGATTTTCATCTCCAAAAATCCACTTCACCTGCAATTGGCAGTATTGTCACTTCTTTTCTAGATTAATTCTACCATTTTAAAGTAGAATAGCTGTGCAACACAGTGGTTAAGTTATCCAATTGTCTTCAGGATGGATGGTAGTTTTATTTTTAACCACAGTAGGGATTCTTGTGTAGTAATATTTTTCAATGATTTTCCTACACTTAGCTAATTGGGCAGAGTTTAGTTTCCTTTGTGAAAACAGGGCCTACTTTTTTTCCCTCTTCTTTCCATAAGTACCTTCTAAATTATCTGTGTATTCAAGGGCTCTGTTACTGTGGGTGGCCATCACATAGCCAGCAGGAGCTAAAGTGCTCTCAAGCCAAATCCCTGGGGTGAACTAGTATAGGAAAGGTTACTCCTATTGCTCAATGGGAAGGATAATTATCAATTATTTGAGGGTTGTAGGTCCAGGACTTTTCACAGTTAATCATGTCAATTAAGAAAAAAAAACACTTCAGTGGAATTTGTTCCATTAAAGGTAGATGGTTTGGAAGACCTCTGCTTGTGTGTGCATATATAAGAGAGAGGAAAATATGTATGTATTTGTGTAGTGACACTCGGAAATGGCATGTTGATGGTATTTAAATGTAGCTTCCAAACATAAATCTACTCCATGAAGCCTGCACTGTGATCACTATTTTCTGGTTCTGGCTTGGATACTTGGGGTTGTACATTATTTTCTAGAAACTGTGGTGACAACAACCAGTTCTAGTTGTGATAGTGACATTATGTGACAAGCAGCTCCAAGCATTCATCCCATATGCTCCATAAAAGAAAGCTTGCTCCATTCAGCATACCACTGGCTTACATTGATCAGTTGTTCCACACTATTATCATGTCCTACATGGTGCCAGTATCTGCTACATGTACCATGAATTTAGGGGGAACCAATGGAGAGAAGGTCCTGTCCTGATGGATCAGATTTTTTTCTGAGAAAAGCAGCTTCAAAAGAGAATTTTTCATTGTGAAAATGTTTGGAATAAACTGCCAGGGCTAGAGAATAAAGAGGTTCTAAGGAAGTGACATTTGAGTTAAGGCCTGAGTTCTTAGAAGAAACCTCTTGTGATAAGAAATGGTGTTCTCGGCAGGTCCACAGGCTTTGAGGGCCATAGCCTTGGCATCTTATATCTGCATGAAGGTCAGTGTCTGAATGGGGTGATTGGTGTAAAGCTACGCAATTGTGTGCTAGGCAAGAAAAGGTTTATAATAGACCATCTTTTTCCAGAAGTGCATATGTGGTATGATGTCCCTCTTCCATTTCATTTGGTAACATCAATGTCAATTGGAAGTGAATTGTTTTAAAAACAAAATCATGTAATAAGTTCATTGTTTTTATAGGAAGCCAAGATCAAACTAGACATTGAATGCCTAGCAGAAAGCATTAAGCCAGAGGAACTCTGCTTTGTCCACTGAATAACTGAGGATGACCTCACACATTTGGAGAATCCCTTTTGCTAAACAATCAGCAAAAAATGGGTAGGAGGACTTTCTAGGACTTTAGGGTCACATTAGTTAGACCTTCTGTCCATACCTTCAGGAAATCTGTACTTAGACTATTTGGTCACCCCTCTTCACATACTGCTTATAGATTCTCATTGGTCCTTTCTTGTTGACAGGTTTTCCCATATGGGTATGACATTATTCCCCTCTGAGTTTTCAGCCAAATGTCATCCCTACCTGTTTCTTCTGTAAAGAATTCACAGTTTTGTAATCTGCTGAAATGTTATCTTAGACTGACCACCTATTGTTTTTTTATGCATTGAGTTCTAGGACCTTGCATTAGAAACTTTAGAACTGTCACCCACCTTGGTCATTCACCCTGCACATTTTTTTTTCAGTATATTGGTTACAGTATATTATTTTCTGTGTTTTTACTTTTTAAATGTCTGTGTCCTTAGCATTGTTTTTAGACAGTACATAGTCTTCTGTTTTAATACAATCTAATAGTCTCTACCTTCTGATTGAAAGTGCTTGGTCCATTATATTTAACTTAGTATTTGCATAATAGAGTTCAAGTTTGTCATCCTGCTACTTATTTCCATTTGTCCCATATCTTTTCCCCTTTTCTTCTTTTGGAGTATTAGCATTCAGCACAGTCTTGATAAAAACACATGCTCATATGTTTAGCTACTGCTTATTCTTGAAATGCTCACCTAAATTTTAAAATTTTTGAAATGTAGAAGTTGAAAGTCTCATGTTTTTTTATGCCTCTGTGTAGCTCTAAGTGTGATTTAATTTCCTTCCACCTGAACATTAACTTTGGTATATTTTATGGGTATAGAACTGCTAAGGGCAAGATGTCTAAATGTCAGCTTTTGTCTAAAATATTCATCTATCCTTTGTTTTTGAATATTAGTTTATTCTCCATTTTTGATAGATTTTTTCTGACTATAAAATTCTTGGTTGACAGTCTTTTATTATAATACTTGTTTTCTTTCTTTCATAGCATTTCTTCCCTCCAGCTAATTTAAGATATTCCTCTTATCATTTTCAGAAGTTTAATTATGTTAGCTTTCTCTCTGACTTCATTTTAGATAGTTTCTATTACTATATCTTCATTTTTCCCACTATTTCTTATATTATCTAATCTTAGTCAGTGAAATTTTTATTTTAACATATATTTAATCTACAAAAATTCCATTTGGTACTTTTCATATCCTCTGTTTAATCTTGTATTCCCATTTCTCCTTCAGTAGTGGAGCATAGTTAAATTATCATCTTCTCTTATCTATAAGTCATATTAATCATTTCTGGATGCTCCTGTTGGTTGCTTATTCTCTTTGCTGTAGGTCACATTTTTTGTCTTTCTTGGTAGTTCAATAATGTTTTATTGGAAAGTAGATCT
Organism: Mus pahari; assembly: GCF_900095145.1. NCBI lineage: Eukaryota > Metazoa > Chordata > Mammalia > Rodentia > Muridae > Mus > Mus pahari. The sequence goes on from NC_034613.1 coordinate 61,969,231, forward strand.
CATAATGATTATATCCTTGAGTGTCTAGACTTTGAGGGTTACAAGTAGTTATTTGTAAGTCAGTTTAATGTCCTTGGAACCTATAATTAAATTTTTATAGGGCAGATCTTTTGTAGTATGGGCTTTAAGAATAGACATTGAACCATGTTCCTTCTGTGTTGGTTTCTGAATGTTCTGGAGGAACATTAGGATTAAATATGAGTTGATTAGACCTTGAACATCCCCTTACCTCTGTGTGTCCTAGGAACTGTTCAGCTTACAGTCCTTGGGAGTTTCATTCAATATTTGCAGTCAGAAACGATTCAAGGGAAGCCTTATGCATATCTTTTTCATTTATTTTTTCCTACCTGGCACTATGCTTTCTGAAATCTGCTCTGCAGCCCCATCTGGCCTACCACCCAGAATGCTAGCCTCTGAAGCTTCTGATGAGGTTGCTAAGCTCTGTTTGGTTTCCCCCTCCTACCCACTCAATCTGGAGGACATTACCTCCAGGTAGAACATTGAATAGACAACAGAACTCACCTCATTTATTTATCTGGGGGATCATGTGCTTCCTACTGTCCTAGTATTAAAAACTATTGGACGCAGGCTTGTTTGTGGATGTTAAGTCTGTTCCTTGTTACTCCATCATGGCTGTACATGGAAATTTCCATTCATCCCTTCAAAGATACCATATTTAAGTCTTTCTCGAATGCCTGAATTGTTGTAATCCTTGAGCTAGTGCTAAAATGTTTCCTTATCACTTAATTATGAGTTAAATTGGGTTGACATCAGAACATGAACTATGTGTCTGTTTCTTTGAACTCACTGAAGCTGGAGGCCTATAATGCATAGACATCTGTGGTAAGATCTTACAATAGCTCACAGTCTTTGCAATACGGAGGGAAACACATATACACTCACTTGAGATCTTTTCTTTATCAATATAGTGTTTGAAGAGCTTTCCTTAGAAGTATTTTTCTCCAACTGTTTTTCCAATTTACCATTTTGTTGGATAATCTAGAAGAGGGTTCTTCGTGGTTTTCATCCAATGACTTGTGATATTAGGGTGTGCTCTTTGTCACCTCTCCTCCTTTCAGTCGCCCCATTAGTTTTAGATATCCATAAAAAAAGATACCTCATCTGAGTTATTTCCTCCGATTAGTGTGCTTCCTCCCTCTGTAGTACGAATTTTGACCTCACCCTGGCTTACTTTAAAGGAACTCTATAGTCAACCAATCTTTTGCCACTAGTCTTCCTGTCTGCAGCTCTCTGTAGCTGTCTTCAACTCAGCCTGGACTAGAATTTGTTTGTCTTATCTTACCTCCCTTTGGTCTACCTAGATTAATTCTTTTCCAGCTTACTTTCCTACTGTTTCAAATATGCTTTCTCAAGCATACTCATGCTCTGCCTTGTCATTCAGCCAGCCTGAGAGAGAAGACTCTGTAAGATTTAAAGCTAGGGAAATCACTAATGTCATCCCAGGGGACCAAGAAACAGGGCTGTTGTCACTCACAGCTTTTTTCACTTTCCTTAGCTACGCCTGCTCCCCAAGGTCTTGCCCTTCCCCAAGACAGAGCCCCAGGAAACCAGGTCCTGGCAGTCCCTCTTGAGATGCCGGAGGCCCAGGTGAGCTGTGCTTCCCTCTTGCCTTGCTTGAGATTTTGTCACTGCTCCCTGATTTTGGCCTCAGCCTCTGCCTCTTCCCCAGCATGACATGCTGCAGGGTATGAACCCTGGCCACTGCCTTCCTTCCTGTCCTCTGCTTCTCTCCCACAGGCTGCCAAGGAATGAATCCCCAGTGTGCTTTTGATGCCCGTTGTATACATAAGAGAGCTGAGTCTGAGTCCTTTGGGAAGACAGTGGGAGTCCCAGGGCCAGTCAACCCAGGTCTCCTTTTTCGTGATCATGTTTTCTTTCTAGGACTCCTTGAGATTGTGGCTAGATCTCCACATTAGCAACATGCACAGATGTGAATACTTCAGGCCCTAATCTCTTGCCCCTGGCATCACTGATACCATCCTACCTCATTACAGATTAGGTAAAAAGACTGACTATCAATGTGATTTCTTTCAGGATTTGGTGTCATTTGATATTGTACCGTGGCACCTCACAGAACAGGAGTGGCTGAGTCTCAATTTGAACCCGGAGCAGCAGGCACTGGCATATTCCAGGGCTGTGACCTCCATTGGTAAGGATGCCTCCAGAACTTCTCACACTCAACACCTACTGAAAGTGGAGTTGCAGATAGATGGGCTACCCCTTATAACCTCACTTTGACCTTCCTTATTGAAAACACTCAATAGCAGCTCCCCCAACTCCTTGTGGCATGGAAAGATCTCCATCCCAGTCCTTCATTTGAAAGAAATTAGAACAGTCAATTAAATGACTGAGCACATAAAGATGCTTCCCACAGAGCCTGCTGACCTAAGTTTAGTCCCCAGAACCCATAAGGTAGGTGGAGACAATCAATTTCTGCAAGTTATCCTCTGACTTCTACAAGTACACCTTGACATTAACATGCTTACCTAGTCACATACATAATAAATAACTGTAAAAATAGAAGTTAGAGTAATCTTGTTATGATAATTTAGAGTACTGTTAAAACTTAATATACTGTATTTAGATAAAGAGTATACCATACATTAAATTGATCAGAATAGATGCTATATTTGATTTCAACCTGAGACAACATATTATACCGATTATATCAATATATACAAATATATATATAATATATTATATTGTATTATAACAATCATGGCCAGTTGATTGGAGCTCATTGTTGAGAGTTGTTTATCAGATGTTTGCATGGGGTATGGAATTTTTAGAAGAAGCATGCTACATTCTTTCCAGTAGTGACAAGCGCCAACAGGCCCCCAAAACCTGGGCGCTGTCCTGAGGCAAAAAGTTCAAGGAAACTCCTGGAATGGTGGCATTTTGTATAACAAATGCTCCAATGTCCTTGCTTTAGTTGGAAAACAGATCCATGTGCTTTCCCTTAATACATAGCCATATCAGATCCTGGGCAGTCAGTCCTTGAGCTGACCCTTGGGTCTAGGCAGCTAGTCACTGCCCTACATAGGAATTTACCATTCTCTAGGAAGAAGGAAGTCTGTGATCTAAAGAGGAACCAGGGTAGATACTTAGAACCATTGATAGCTGAATTACACCCATACACAAGCATTACAATGGCCTAGGGGGAAGGTGGACTATAGGATCTTTGGCAAGGGCATGAAACCCTTGCCCCCAGCTACTGACTTTGAACTGTCTTTAGGTGGAGCTGTTTTTGATCCCAGGTGTTAACATTGAATGTTATCCCTGTTGGTTCCTGCCAGCCCTTCCAGGTTTGCTTCTCTGTTTTGTGTACTTACTTCCCTATTTTCTTCTGTATAAATAGTCTGATGCTCAATTTGACAATTCGCATTCAGATACCACACTACCTTGTGCCCATGTCTGTTTGTCACCCCTCATCCGCCGAATCCTCGCTCACCTGCAACCAGGGACCCTTTCCCCGCAGATCAGGGACCCCAGAAAAGTCCGTCTGCGGCAGAAGCAACTGTTGAGAGTTTGGATTGAGAGTTGTAGAGGTCTGGGAAAAACATAGTGTTCAGCAGACAGGGGTGGAAAATGGTGTAAGTTCATCTGGCCAAGATGCTACATATTGTGTTTCTGGAGCCTGTGCTAAGAGGGCCCAGAGCCTGCCTTCCTACGGTCCCCAGAAGGAGCTTGCCCTTGAGAAGTGCATTTGCATTGCATATATGACTTATATAATACAGTAATAGACAGCTCTTCCATAGTGACATCATCAGTGGCTGCCTTCTTCTTCCATTAACAGGAGTTCCTGTTGTGAGTCCTGCTTTGGTATCTCACCTGTCACAAGGACAAGTTCTGTTGGTATCAGATCCATCCCTCAACACAGATCACACTAAGCACCCTGGTGAGCCTAAAGGGAAACGAGAGGAAATTTGGGGGAGGGACTCTGATTTGGGTTAAAGGCAGCTGCTGAGCTCTTAGGTTTGAAATTAGACTCAGTACTCTCCCACCTTTCCCTCTGGTGCTTGCCTCTGATGGCTTCAAGGTCCTTCCTGGTGCTCAGCAGTGGGGGTGAGGGGATAGACAGTTGTGTCTAATTTATGCTTTATCATTGTAGAAAGCAACTCTGGAACTTCCCACCAGAAGATGGGTGAAGAAGCCCAGCTGCAAGAGATGGCGTCCACGAGTTCCCCGAGGGCCAATGACCCCAGCGCTGAGGTCAAACAGAATGGGGACTCTGGGGGAAGGGGAGGGAGCCCACAAAATCTGCCCATAGAACACCATTTTGCATGTAAAGAGTGTGGGGACACCTTCCGCCTTAAAGTGCTCCTTGTTCAGCACCAGAGGGTTCACAGTGAGGAGAAGGGCTGGGAGTGTGGCGATTGCAGGAAGGTCTTCAGGGGGGTGTCAGAATTTAATGAGCACAGGAAGAGCCACGCAGCTGTGGCCGCTCAGCCCCGACCTGGCCCCAGTCGGGCTCTGGAAGATGCCTTGGAAAAGAGGGAGCAAATGGAGAGGGAGGCGAAGCCCTTTGAGTGTGAGGAGTGCGGGAAAAGGTTTAAGAAGAACTCAGGCCTTAGTCAGCACCTGAGGGTGCACAGCAGAGAGAAGCCCTTTGATTGTGAGGAGTGTGGGCAGTCCTTCAAAGCCAACACCCACCTCTTTCGACATCAGAAGCTTCACACTTCGGAAAAGCCCTTTGCGTGCAAGGCGTGCAGCAGGGATTTCCTGGACCGCCAGGAACTTCTCAAGCACCAGCGGATGCACACAGGCCACCTGCCCTTCGACTGCGATGACTGCGGCAAGTCCTTCCGTGGTGTCAACGGCCTGGCAGAGCACCAGCGCATCCACAGCGGCGCCAAACCCTACGGGTGTCCTCACTGCGGCAAGCTGTTCCGGAGGAGCTCAGAGCTCACCAAGCACCGGAGGATCCACACCGGTGAGAAGCCCTATGAGTGCAACCAGTGCGGCAAGGCCTTCCGCCAGAGCTCCAGCCTGCTGGAGCACACACGCATCCATAGCGGTGAGCGGCCTTATGCATGCGGCGACTGCGGCAAGGCTTTCCGAGGGCCTTCTGACCTCATCAAGCACAGGCGTATCCACAGTGGACTGAAACCCTATGAGTGTGACAAGTGTGGCAAGGCCTTCAGGAGGAGCTCAGGCCTGAGCCGCCACCGTAGGATCCACAGTGGGGTCAAGCGCTGTGAGTGCAGTGAGTGTGGCCGCGTGTTCAAGAGGCACTCAGCACTGCAGAAACACCAGCCCTCCCATCGCGAGTAAACACTGCCCTGGGACCCATAGCAGGTGTCTGCAGAGGCTATGGCTCAGTCAAAGGAGATGAACAGTTCTGTAGCGCTTATCTACTTTATTTTGTGAGAGGTTGAAATGATTTATACTGCCACCAGCAATTTATAAATATCAATGTTTCCCAGTACACCTATTGAGAGTAACTTTTACCATTTGAACATAGATTGGCTATTTTTCCAGGCAGAAAGTACTATCAAGGTATTTCAGTCTTCACATCTAGAATGAGAAGAAAAATCTGCAAATGGGGGGTCTAGTACAGAGCTGGGAGGTCCTTTCCAAGCTCTATCCATAAGGGAAATGTAGCATTGTTCAGTGGCATCAATATGGAAGGAAAATAGCCCCAAGGTTTTAGCCTACTTGAATTTAATTTTAGGGATGTAAATAGAATGTTCAAATGCCATAATATTTAATTTATTAATTTAGTAATACATATGCATTGTAAATCACATTATATGAAATAATATATTAACTTAGAGAATACTCCATTTTCACCATACTCCCTTTGTTTTCAAATACTCCATGTGCATTTTTGACCTTACCAACATGGGAGCCTGTTTGAGTGATCTGAGCTATGGTAGCACTGTGACAATCCCTGTGTGAGGCTCTCACCAGAAGTCTCTTCCCAAGCCATAACAACATAATATTAGTACTGTTCTTTGTGTGTTTTAAAATTAGCACTGTACCTACAACATCACCACTTAAAGTGGTGATTTTTCAAACATCACTCCTGGGTCATACTCCTACTAAAACTTACTGGGCTGGAGATAAACTGGTTTTCCTTTCATTTTGCTAAGCTAATTCAGTCCAGTGACCCCTATGAACACCCAAAACAAACATCAGTTGGGGGTTGTCCTCACACAGTATCATTTTGTTCAAAAGAAAGTGAGAGAGCACCCCCAAATGAAAGGGACATCTTCAGAACATAAAGGTAAAATGACACCTCCTCCTTGGAAGATCCTTACAACACTCCCTCCATTTGCAGCTTTGACGTGGGGAGTGGTCATAATCCCTACCTCCTAAGATTCTCTTAAGGAGTGTGCCTTGCATGTAAGGATACTACCTGGCAAGGAGGTGTATGTACTCAGTGAAGGTCACTTGTTGGCATCTCACAGCTCATGAGCATCAGAAACAGGGATGGACCCCTCAAGCCTCCTGACTGCTAGTCTCATCTTTCATGCAATGACTACAATTGTATTTCTGGTTTTTTTGCATGCAAATTATTTGTTCATCTCCTTTGACTAGTTAGCAATTTACCTTGGATATATTGACTTTACATAGTAGTTCTTTCTATATCAATTGTGATGTTATTTTCTAATTTTTATTGCTTTGTTTTTTTGTACTTTATTACATTTTTGTTGTGTAAGTTTTAGATTTTTTACGTATCCTTGAATTCTTTTTTTATGTTAACCTGTGACTTTAATTGCTTCCGTACTTACATATGATGATGTTTTCTTTGAGAATTTACAGAAAAAAAGTTAAATCGACTGCCTTCCAAAAAAGTGACCATACAAGGTGGGCAGGTTGGATGAGAGTGGGCCAGAGAAGCAGGCCCAAGCCACATTCAAGATGCAGACTCGCTGTGGGCAGCACTTGACTATACAACCTGGCTACTGAGGCATACTAGAGACATGTCTGTCACACATTGCTCAGAGCACTCTGTGCCTGCTCATCATTATAGCCCCAGCCACTAGCAACAGGGCTCAGCTTCACCTATACCAACAGAATGGTCTCAGTGTGGCAACAGCTAGCCATCCTTCAAGCTGTCAGGAGCCTTGACTATTTTGGATTCACTGGCTGAGCAGCAGCTCCATCTAAGAAACATCTCAGACACAGAAGATTGACCTGACTAGTAATGTCATATAACCTTCGTTCTCCTCCCAAAGTGACTCTGGAATGAGAGAACTTTGTGGTTTCTGCTTTGGGCAACTAGATTGAGAAATGTGCCTGTGTGTTCTGGCATCACTTCCTACCGTCACATCTAAGAGGGGTGACATACAGGCCTGGAGAAAAATGGAGCTATGTTCTTCCAGTAGCCTGCATGCCATGCCACAAAAGCTGGTTGCACCAGGTCTGGTCTAGGACTTGGAGCAGCCATGCCCAGGAGGGAAATAAAACAAGATCAGAGGACAGGAAGCCACCTGACATTCATGTGGCACAGAAATTGAAACTGATCACACTGCATTTGGGCCATTGCATCAAGCAAGCCCCCTCTGGAGAAGAAACAGCAGGTGAAGAAGGTGGTCACATCAGGGCTGTGGCCTGAGTTTCCAGTTGTGCCCTGAGGGATGTTGTAGGGCCAGAAAATGTGCCATTATTGTCCCCTAGTTAGGGAGGTTGGGCTCTCTATGGGGCATAGCCTGAAAGGGCTTTCAGCCCCATCCTGGGAAGCAAGATCTAACTGACAGTGACCTCTGATCTTGGTTAGAAGGGCCTCTTGAAAGCCCCAGGCCACCACAGTGGCCCTGTAGACCTTCTCTATGCCGGAGAGAAGCCAACAACAGTTGCTACATAGCAACTCCTGTTGCTCTGTGGACTCAATTCTGGTGGTTTCTTGTAAACCAGTCTGAACCCACTTCTTTATCTAATTACTTTTCTCATTGTGAGCTGTTAGGACATGTTTTGTACAGCTATTATTGGGTAAGGAATGTTGACATCAACAAGGGAGCAAATATGGCACCTTTACATTGAAAGAATGCCATTTCTTGCTCAGTCACTCAACAATTGTCAAGGTTGACAAAAGATATTATTGAAGTCTAGAATAACACTAACTTGGAAGGTAGCAGTGTGAGATGCCACAGTTAGGGCATGGCATCTCTTCCCATCCCTTCCTACCCTCTTTTACTCTTTTCTAGTTTGGGTTCTGTAATTTTTTTTCTCTTGAACAAATCCTTTTTCAGAGTTAACACTAAAAATCAGTGTCTTTTCCATGACTGTTGTCAGATCAGCTTTTAAATGGTGTTGGCAGTGAAATCCCCACTCTCTCCAAATGTAGTCAAGTGTTGTGGCTTTAACATGTGGCCCATAGTTGCATCCTTTGCCTTGGGTAATGTGGGGGTGGATTTCCTTGGATTCTCTAGGTGTACTTCTATGTCCAATGCAAACGTGAGCAAGCTTCTTGCAGTGTGTGCTTGTCTATGCATTTGTGTATCTACCTCATTGCACTTTTCTTTCTAATCACATGTATTCTTGCAAGGGAATGGAGAGCAGCTGGATTGCCTAAAATTCTAGCTCTCTACAGACATCTACCCTTTACCATATTAAGAAAGAAATACTCTGGCTTTTATTAGAGTTTTTTAATACTTGCTGAAGTTTTTAAAAAGCAACTGTTTACCATTTTGCTGCTTATTATGATTAACTATATCAATTGGTTGTATCATATTCACTCTTGGATTTACAGAATAATCCCCACCAGATCACCAGAAAGATGGGTGGGCATCTTTCTCCCATGATATTGCATTCCGTGTGCTTGATTTTGTGCTTGAACTGGCATGACACCTGCCCTGCCTGCAGTCCTAGGCTGTGGCCCTATTGTGTGCCACGTGACTTGCCACCTCACTTCTGGACAACATTAATCAAACCAACCCCAGACACCTGACCCAAAGGCAGCAACAGGAGTCAGACCTGATTGGAGAAGATGGACTTGGCCTTTTAGGGCTATGAAAAGCAAAAGAGGAAACATGTATCTAGTTGGTATTGGAGGCATCGAGGGATGCACAAGGTATTTCAAGGAGTTGCCCCTGGAAGTAGAACCAAAGAGATCTTGCTGGCCTGCCCAGAGCTGCTTGGGTCCTACCATAACAGGCCTGGCTGTATGTTCTTGGATTGCTGACAGCTGTCTACATCAGTCTATGTATGTCCCCAGCATAGATACTTCCCCTCCCCTGCAATGCCTTTAGCCAACTTGAATGGCTCTTGTGCTTTTTTTTGAAGTTTGTCAAGAGCCAATTGCATTTGACAGTTGGGCTGCTTCCTGAGAAGATTCTCATTGCTGGCTTTCCTCACATTCTACCCATCCAGCATTCCTGGCCTAAATCCAGTTGATTGACATGAACACCTGTTTAAATGTGGTACTGTACTCTGTTCACTAAGATGGGTGTAAATCTATGCCTTTTAGTTTCTGGGTTTAACCCATGATCTTCTGTATGAGTGTAATTCCTTTTCTGAACAGCATTTGACTCATAACATGAGCTCATTATAGCCCATTTTATTCTATTTTGGAAGTGTTTTACTACTTTCAGCAAACCCGCTAGATTAGGGGATTGGTGACACCTCTATTCCTAGTGTACTGACATTCTGTAGTTCACATTACATTCGTTTGAGTACTTACTTTCAAAAATAGAAATGGTATATTTGAACATGATCCTCAGTGCTACTTGTGTATCTCTGAGAATAGTAGTTGTGTCCTGCCCAGTTTGTATTCAGTTTTAGAGGCATTCTTGTTCTTCCCTAGTCTGATTCTCTTGTCTGTTTTATGGCACTCACTATAATCAGCCTTGCACTAGAGTTGTTTGTGGACTTGGCTTCTCCTCCCCTTTTTCAGCCTTCCCCAACCTATTAGATTGTGAGCTCTTAGAAGACAGGGGTGGCCCTTTATGTCTAATCCCCTACCAAATCTAGCACAGTGCCTTGCATCTAGTAGATTTTAATAAATATATGTTAAATGGCATAGGTCTTTCTTGACTCATTTTATCTGTGCTTCCTTTAACAGCTCTTCCCATTGTCTTCACCATGGGATAGTTCCACATAGAGAAACATCCTTCTAGCACTGAACTCAGCTGCCAGCTTGATCTCTGCTGGGATTGGTGATCTTTACACTTACTGGACACCTGGAGGGAACAGGCAGCACTATGATGGGTGGAGAGGAAGGTTTGCCTAAAGTGGAGAAACTTCTCCATCTCTAATTGGCTCCCCAGCTCTGAATCTGAGATGAAAGTCAAAGTCCAGACTTAGACTTGCTCAATAAGAGCCTGAGAATGAGGTGGAAAATGGGTTCTGGTACTTGACAGTATACCTACCTCTTAAGGCTGAGAAAGGACAGCAGTGAGAGGTCCTGTTGGCAGCCAGTGGCACCCTCTGTCTGGTAAACATTGCCTCAGAAATAAGATCAGATACAAATGTCTCAGATTGGAAGCCAGCTGCCCAGTTCGGGGCAGGATGGGAGACGCAGTGGGAAAAGAAGCATGACTCCCTAAAAAGTTGTTTCTCTAGATTCTGGCAAGGACTCAGGGATGCCTAATCATTTTTCCTCTAGCATCCCATCAGCATAGCCAGTGACTCTTAATAGATTTAGGTGGGACTGGCGTAACACCTACGTGAGTCTCTCCTTCCCAGTGCCCCTGCCCCAAACCCAGCTTAGCTATTTCTGCTTACAAATCAGTTGAGAGAAATTAAACTGTCATTTTTGCCTGGTTTTGTGTATTACTAATAATTCCATCTATTTTTCCTTAAGTGTGTACAAGCATGATTCTAGCAAGCTTGAATTGGCATGAGACAAAGCCACAGATTGTTTAGACAAGCTAACCCAGGACTTGCTTGGGGAGGGAGGGAAGGAGGGTGGGCGGGCACAGCCTAGAACTCCCCTGTCTGTTTGTCTCTCCCTCCCCCCTCTCTCTCCTAGTGCCCTGCCTTGCAGAACCTGGTAGCTTCTCCATCACCAACTTCTCCAGAGCAAAACAGAAGGCATCAGATAAAGCAAGGATGTATGTTTTGGCTTTCTCTTTAGTGGAACATTCAAATACCCAAATGTCTTGGAGATATGCAAAACCTCAGCAGTTTCTGGTTGTCATTTTATGTGCTGGTGTAAGCACTACCCTCTTCCTTCTGTCCCAGGTTCCCATCACATAGTCTGCCTTGGCCCTCTTGGAGCTGGAGGCCCGCCAAGCAAAGACAACAGGCTATAGACAAGGTGGCTTCTGCTTTGGTGCTTACTACACCTTAGCTTCCTTTCCTCAATGTCTCCTGGCCCATTCTCCTAAAGACTCAGTGTCTACCCATCCTACCCTCCCAGGCATACACTGGAAATGCATTTCTTTAAAATGCAAAGCCAGTGGTGTTGCACTTGTATAATCCCAGCACTCAAGAGGTGGGGGGCAGAAGGATCTAAAGTTCAGGGCGGCCTGAACTCTAGGACAAGACCCTATCTGAAAAATGAAGTGCTAATCACAATAATATGACTCCAGACTTTTCAGGCAGTATGTACCAGAACTATCCCAACTTCCTCATGTCTCATCTTTTTTCTAAACTGTATTCAATATACATTTATTGGGTGCCTGCTATGTGCTTAACCCCAGATGCAAAAGCAAATGGAAAGGTCCCTGCAAGAGAATTGAGGTTTTCTGTAGACAAAATATTTTAAGACAAGTGTTCTGTTAACCTTTAGAATTTATATACGTTAGTGGTATACTGGATGGGACACAAGCTAGAGTCATGAGAAAGAAAGGGGCCTTGGTTGAAGAAATGCCTCCATGAGATCCAGCTGTAAGACATTTTCTCAATTAGTGATCAAGGGTGGGAGGTCCCAGCCCACTGTGGGTGGTGCCATCCTTGGGCTGGTGGCCCTGGGATCTATGAGAAAGCAGGCTGAGCAAGCCATAGAGAGCAAGCCAGTAAGCAGCACCCCTCTACATCAACTCCTTCCCCGATGAGTTCCTATACTGACTTCCTACAGTGATGGACTGTGATCTGAAAGTATAAAGCAAAGAAACCCTTTTCTCCCCAACTTGCTTTTTGGTTGTGATGTTTCATCCGAGCAATAGAACCCCTGACTAAGACAAGTGGACACAATTTACACTTCACATAAAGTAACTTTAGGCCCACCCCTGCCCTGTACCTACTTCTGTTAGTTTTGCTTCATTGGCATCCCTGCTTCTGTCTCTGCCTGTCCCAGGCAAAACCACTCTGTCTGAACCAAGGTAAAAATCAGTTGTCAGGTGTAGAAATCCTGGTCCCCAAACATTTACTGACCAGTAGGACATCCTGTGCTCCAAGGAGATGCTAATTTCCAAAGGCAGGCACCGGGCTCAGCTACATCCTGTATGGGAGATCTGCTTCTACCTCTCTGTCCATCCCTGCCCTCTGTCCCACTCATGCCAATTCTATCCAAACATCTAAATTCTTTCTGTGTTATGTCAATTCTGCAGAAGCATGAACTCCTGCTTCTGGGTCAACAGTCTAGAGGCTTTTGCCAATTCCTCCTACTATACTATATTGTCATCCTATCTGTGGACTATCACCCACCCAGAAATTTTCTTCAACCCCGGCTCTATCTCCCATACCACCATCATTGTCCTGTACCCCACTGAAAGAGGTACCCTCTGTCCTTCCAGGGCCCTTTGTGTTATCAAATCATGATCAGATCTGTTATAAGTGGCCTGTGCCCAAGAACCACCCCCAAGGCAAGGTAGGGTAGATCTGCCTGACCTCTAGTGCTTGGCTGTAAGGCTGTGCTTATATAGCAGGAGGGAAAACAGATGATATCTTTGGAGTACACAAAGGACCACAACCATCCCTCCTCCACTGAAAGTTAAATCCTGAGTCCTTGGAGTGAGGTGGCTGGGACAGGGTATGCAGCCTCTGCCTGGTCTTGAAGCTGTGGAGATGATGGACCAGATCATCCACTGGTCATGGGAGGATCTGCTGGGCTGGGCCAGCCTTAGCTCTCAGGGACACTGGACATAGAAACCACAGCGGTGCTCATGGAATGGTTCAGTAAGTACATAGTTAGGGTGAGTATTACAACCTCATTTAACTCAACCTAGAAACTCCCTCACAAACATGCCAGGGGCTAGCCTAACATAGATAATCCCTTATAGGTATGACAGGGGCTTGTCTCCTACACAATTCTACATTCTGTCAAGTTGACAATTTTAATCATTAGGCTAAGTATGTCAGGGGTAGAGCTGGATAAAGGTGAGTAAGATCAAGGTAGAGGGATGCCAACCTATTTGGAATTGACAAATTGTGTCAGATTCTTGAAGGAGGAGTGAACCCTCCTTTGACTCAAGATTCCTGCTATGCTTTGAAAATATTATTTTACATTTATTTACTTTTTTAGCATGTGTGCACATTGCTGTGGAAGAGCTATGAGTGGCAACACACATGGGGAGGTCAGAGGACAATTTTCAGGAGTTGATTCTCTCTTTCTACCATGTAGATCCAGAAATAGAACTTTGGTCAGCAGCTTGGCCCAAGGCTCCCAATAGGAGCCTCTTAAACCATGAACCAAAATAAGCTTTTCTTTGTAAACCTTAGTAACTAGCCCTAAGAATTCTGTAACAGCAATAGAAAATGGACTTTACACCTCAAAGGCCAGGAGTACTATACAGTTTGGTGGATTAGTAGAAGGGACTGAATGGTAAAGATTAGGATCTGTTGACTTGAATCTCAAGAAGTCTCAACACCAAGCCCTCTTTGGAAGGGCTTGAAGATAACAATTTATCCAAAACTAAATGGCCAAGGTCAATGTCCAAATTTTACCACTAAGGAACAAATGTAAAATTTAATAATTGTTACTTTAATTCTAGTATTCATTTTCACACCCTGAGTTTCAGAATTGCCTCAGACCTGTCAACTATGTTTGGCCCTTGGCATCCCTAAGCTGCACTCTTGCCCACTTCCCACCTGCTGCTGATGGTTTTGAGGCAGCTAACTTCAAAAGAAAAGTTTTAGCAACATGTTTGCCAGAAGTAAATTTGTGCCTAGCATTAACAATGTAGTCTTGTGCTGGCACAAGCTAGAGTCATCTAAAAAACAAAAAAATGGAATCTCAGTTGTGAAAATGCCCCCAGTAAATTGGTCAGTGGGCAATCCTGTGAGGTAATTTCTTGATTAATGATTCGGGAGGGCCCAACCCATTGTGGGAAGTGGTACTGGATGGTATTTTATAAATGCTGGCTGAGCTAGTCATGAGGCAGTAAGCAGCATTCTTACATAACTTCTACTTTCAGATCCTGTCTCCAGATTCTTGCCTGTTTGAGTTTCTGCCTTGACTGCCTTCAGTAAAGTGGTGGACTGTTACCTGGAAGTGTCAACTAAATAAATCCTTTCTTCCCCAGGTTCTTTTGGTATTTTATCATAGTAGTATAAACCCTAAGTCAGATCCAATCTTTATGGAAAATGGCTAGCATTTGTAGTAGTTTCTTCAGTGATTGTTTTCCTGAAGCATTTTGGAAAGCCTGGTTTGAAGTTGCCTTAATTTAACATAAAAATCTGTTTGAAAGCCTTTTTCTATGCTTACTGAATTCTTCATTTTCATATTCTTTAATTATTTTGTGATCAGATATGTCTTATCAAAGACATAATGGTACATTATGTGTAGAGTAGGATGTTGCATCCTTTGGGAACATATATGCTGAGAATTGTTTAGCTGGGTCAAATAACAGATTTAGTTTTTGCTTTTGAGAATTCTCTATACTGATTTCTATAGTAGCAGTCCCAGGTGGTAATCCCACCAACAATGAATGAGGGTTCCCTTTCCCCCACCTCCCCTGTAGCATATGTTATTGGTCATTGTTGGCTTAGATTCTTTCAGAGTCTACTTTAATAAGCGGTCTTAAGTGCCTCAACCTCCATTCTAGCCAACCACCCACTAGAGGTAGTGGAAAAGAAAGGTTATGAGGATATGGGATAAGTAGAACTATTTAGAAATAATTCTTTGGGGGAGATTCCAATCTTTGTTGTCAGTAGTCTTGTCCTCTAGCAAACACCTACAGGAATCAGCAGCTGCAGTCCAGTTCACTTGGCAATCACCACTTATGAATCAGCAATGCCAAGTCTATCCAGAAGAAACCACGAGGTTCTGCCAATCAGGCCTAGTCTGTGAAGGTGGAAAGAAGCACCAGAATATCATGAAAAGGTCGTTGGTGAGTTACTCTCTATGAAGTCATGACAAGCAAAGATCAGCAACACGATGCAAGACAAACCAAGGCCAGAGCATCATCATCAAAGACTAGCAAGGCCAGGCAGAGCAAGGCAAACCAATGCCTGACCCTCCTCCCATTGTCTGTGGGGTCATATTTATATTCTTTCTAAACATCATGTGTCCTCATCCCTAGCAGTATAGATTGTTATAAAATATGATGTTTATTCTTTTGAGAACACTCTGTTCAAATCATAGCAGAAGGTGTGGCCCAGATTATAACTGGGTTTTCTAAACTCAAATCATCCAGATAAAAGGTGTCTTCCCACCTCAAAGATCCAGATTAGAAATGGATCTTTCCACTTTAAACTAAGCAAAAGTCCCTCACAAGTGTGCCCTCCATTTTTGAGTTTTAGTTAATTCTAGATGTAGTCAATTTGACAACCAACAGTAGCTCTCATAACCAGTCTCAATGGATACATCTACAAAGCAGCTCCTACACCAAAGGTTTGGGGAACATTGTGGAATAGGGGGTGGAAAGACTATAAGATTGTAAGAGACTGCTGTGAGAATGGATCTACTAGTAATGTCAAAAGCTACACTATTCATAAAGCTTCACCAGTATAACTGCCCAAATATGACAAGGATAAGACCAATACACACGCCAAAGTATACAGGGGAAAGTCCATGAAGCCTCAACCCTACACAAAAAACTACAGGCAACTAAGGAGTGCTGAGAACAAAAGAAATAGTGTACCCAAGGGAAAAGAACAGCAATTAATTATCCAATACCAAATGGTCATCCTTGAGAATATACATATTATTAACATTGTATAGACTATTTATATTTATATATGCATATACATGTAACATCAATTAATAAAAAGAGAGGACAGCACAAATTGAATTTGATGGACTTGATAGCCAAAAAACCACAGATACACACACACACACACCACTAAGATGGTTGGGTAGTGGAGGGGGGATCTTGGATGAGTTGAGGAGGAGTGAATATGATCAAAACATGTTGAACACGTTACTAGAACTAACCTATATATGATTGTTTTAGTTAGGATTTTACTGCTGTGAACAGACACCATGACCAAGGCAACTCTTATTAAAAAAAAAAAACATTTATTTGGGGCTGGCTTACAGGTTCTGAGGTTCAGTCCATTATTATCAAGGTGGGAGCATGGCAGCATCCAGGCAGGCATGGCACAGGCAGAGCTGAGAGTTCTACATCTTCATCTGAAGGCTGCTAGCAGAACACTGGCTTCCAGGCAGCTAGAATGAGGGTCTTAAGCCCACACCCACAGTGACACACCTACTCCAACCAGGTCACACCTATTCCATCAGGGTCATACCTTCAAATGGTGCCACTCCCTGGTCCAAGAATATACAAACCATCACAATGATAGAAAAATTATTTATGTAATTTACAGGTTGTGCCAAAAATACTATATTTTTATCAAGTTAAATTTCCATGCCTAAGAATATAATCAACCTTTCTACTACTCATTTGGGACATTTTATGCAAGGCCACACTTCCTAGGCCTCCCCAAACAACACTATCAACCAAGGACCAAAGGTTCAAATGCCAGAGCCTATGAATATTGTCATTCAAACCGCTTTATGGAAGCTTTCTAGCTATCTTTTTGTTATGACTGTCAAAGTTCTTTTGTCAAAACCTCACAGAGCCATGTCTATGTGAATACATTAGTCTTAATCCTCTTTGTAGTGATGGAATACACATACCTATGGAATTTGTGGAGCAGCTCAGAAAGAGCTTATTAGAAGACTTGAACTTTGGATGGGTATTCTCTGGATAAAATTCAGGGAAATTAGGGCCTGATTCAGAGGTTATCCAAAATGAGGACAATTCTGTGAGTGGATATCCTAGTACATATTCTCTCTATAGAGGACAGGCTATAGCTGCTTCAGTTGTGGTTAGTAAAGTAACAGCAGCTTCCCATGAGGTAAGCAGGCAGGCAAGAGGACGGTATTATTCAGATCACACACTGGCCTTAGTTTTTAGGCAAAATTACAATGTGGGCTTGCTTTGTCTCATTTTCTCATGGTCTCATGATAACCTCTCTGAGGTTGAATTCTGTGAGATCTCTTCTGCTTGTCCTTCCTTTCTCATGGGTTCCAAGCCTATTCATACTGTGCTCACAGACAGCACTCTGAATGACTAAGGCCTGCTTTAAGGTGAAGTATATGGTTGGATTTTAATGTTTCATGCGTGCCTTCAAAGACTGTATTGCCCAGATCAATGTATTTTAGAAATGTCTGTTAGCACAGGATACCAGTTGTGATTCATATCATATCTTTACTGACATTTTTTTGTTAATTCTGCCAACCATTTTTTCTAATGACTGAGGAAGTTGTTTATAAAAACGTAATAACAGATAACTTAAACACTGACTGACTAATTGACAATGTTAAACAATTATTGCTCAGCCACCAAAGCTTTCTCAGTAGGTGAAGGTGCTTGCTATCAAACCTTACTGCCTGAGAACAATCCGCAGGACCCATAGAGTTAAAGAGAATCAACTCATAAAAAAAAATGCCCTCTGACCTCTGCATTTGCTGTGGCATGCACACACATATGCTCAGGCACACACATATGCACACATACACACATATTTGTTCATGCACGTGCACACATAGATAGATAGAAAACTGTTTATGGTTTCCAGTTTAGTGTGAGAATGAGAGGGTCTCTGTTTCTTGTGCTTTCTCTTGGTTTCTTTTCCTTCTCTTTGTTTGTTTTGTTCAATCCAATGTGTTGCTTTTCATTTTATCATATTATATTTTATTTTATTGTTATCCCAAAGAAGCCTGTTTGTTTCCTGATGAGAAACAGAAAGGCAATGTATCTGGATCAGAAGGGAGGTGAGGAGGAACTGGGAGGAGTAGACGGATGGGAAACTATAGTCAGGATATATTAGATGAGAAAAAAAAAATCTATTTTCATTAAAAGGAAAAATGATTATAAGTTTTAAGTTATTATAAATTCATAGTGGTTTGATGGGGTTGTAGCTATATTATAAGGGAAAAAAAAAGTATGTGGAGGACTTCAGAGAAGACCCAGTGTTTGAGTGCTTCCTGCTCTTCCAGATGACCCCACTTCAGGGAGCTCACAGCTGCTTGTAGCTGTAGCTTCAGGAAATCAGATACCCTCTTTTGTTCTCCACAGTCATATGCCTGCACGCACACACACACACACACACACAGAGAGAGAGAGAGAGAGAGAGAGAGAGAGAGAGAGAGAGAGAGAGAGAGGCAGACAGACAGACAGACAGACAGACACAGACACAGACACAGACAGAAATGTAATTTTAAAAATAAGGTGGAGAAAGATTGAGGGAAATATGCAAAAGTAACCTCAGACCTGTAAGCACATACACTCTTGCATATGTAATCATGTATACGTATAACATGTAAAACATCAATTTAGCATTTGTGAGAATTCAAACGTCTTGCTAGGTTTCTTGCTAGGGTAATAAGTCCCAATATGAAGGAGAACCTTTGGAGGGAAGCTAAAATGAGTAAAATACAAACAACAGAACTTTATTTTTATTTTCCAATTAATCACATTTTTATCATCTTTGGGCTTTTTAAACTTTTGATTTTTTTCTTCCTAATATATTAGCAGATTTTATCAATTTTGATTCAATGTGCTATTTCTAGAAATAACTTTTGAATTAAAAATTAAGCTGGAGGTGGTGGTACACACCTTTAATCTCAGCACTTGGAAGGCAGAGGGAAGTGGGTCTCTGTGAGTTCGAGGCCAGCCTGGCCTACAGAGTGAGTTCCAGGATAGTCAGCTGCAGAGAAACCCTGTCTCTAAAAGTCAGAGAAAGAAATAAAGAAAAAAAGGAAGGAAGGAAGGAAGGAAGGAAGGAAGGAAGGAAGGAAGGAAGGAAGGAAGGAAGGAAGGGAGGGAGAGAGAAAAGCAAAAACAAAGGAAAGGAAGGGAAAGGATAGTAAAGGAAGGAAAGAAAAGAAAAAAGAAAATTAAACTAGAAAAAAACACAATGTTTATGAATGTGAGAAAATGCACAGAGTGAAAATGAGGAAAATATTAAACACAAAATGATGTATAAATATATGAAATATTTTAGATCAACAGACAAATGCAAAAGATAAGTAGAGAAGACTGGCAATGGGGTGTTAAAGTACATGGTACCCAAACAAAACTGCCATTATGAAACCCCATATTTTGTACAGTGAACAGATACTAGTAATTGAGATGAAAAAGAAAGGATCAAGCTCTTTAAAACAAAAGTACTAAAAGTTATAATCTAATGAAATTTTCTGGAAGTAAAAAAGACTTGAAGTTATATTAAAAGAGCAGAATGTGGGGCTGGAGAGATGGCTCAGAGGTTAAGAGCATTGACTGCTCTTCCAGAGGTACTGAGTTCAATTCCCACCAACCACACAGTGGCTCACAACCATCTATATAGTGGGATCTGATGCCCTCTTCTGGTGTGTTTGAAGAGCGCTACAATGTACAGCCTAGTTCAGCCTCCATCAGCGCCAGTCTTGCCTCAGCATGTGCATTTAATCAGCCCTTGGAAGCAGCAACAATCTACAGTAAACTGCCAGAAGGTTTTTTTGGTGCTTTTTCTCTCTATGGAGTCCTGACAAATGCAGCTCAACTATGCAAAGTAAGGTGGACCAATATGTTGTGGATGGGCCTGGTGCAAAGGAGCCAATCACTGAGCGAGTAGGCAGGACTTCTGGGGTTAGACCGAGGAAAAGAGGAAGGAGGAGAGAGTTAGGCACTTTTTGGAACAGGGACAGCAAACTGGTAAGATGTATCTGCTAGAGTTTCCCAGTATCATGGTAGATCCGCAAGGATTCACCACCACTGGAGGAAGCAGATTTTAATAAGGCTTACAAGATTAGGTTTTAGTTGCTGTGCCCAGAGATTGAGTTACCATTGTTTCTGAACTAAGTTTGTGTTTCGTTTTCCTTCACACTGTGGCTCGTCTGGGTTCAAGAAAGAAAGGTATGGCGGCCAAGCATGGGCTTGCCTGAGGTGCTCCACAAATGGGAGACTTGAAGCCTGGGGCTGGCATGGTAATGACTCAGTGGGAACCTAGAGAGGTGGGTGGAGAGATTGTGGAGTTCAGAGTAAAAACCTCCACGAGATTAAAAACAGGTCAGCCATTGCCCGCCAGTGCGTGGCCGGCCAGGCTGCCAGGCAGAAGCACAAGCACGGGAACATGCTGGCTTTTTTTCTTTTTCTTTCTTTCTTTCTTTCTTTCTTTCTTTCTTTCTTTCTTTCTTTCTTTCTTTCTTTCTTTCTTTCTTTCTTTCTTTCTTTCTTTCTTTCTTTCTTTCTTTCTTTCTTTCTTTCTTTCTTTCTTTCTTTCTTTTTTAATATTTTCCACAACACCAATACATGCGTGTTGTTAGCTTGCTCTAGCAGAACACCCTCTCTCCTGTGTTTGCTTCAGCAAAACGTTCCTTCACGAGCCTGCCTTAGTCTTTCATACCTGTGTTCACTTTAACGAAACATTCTGTCATGTGTTTGCCCCAGCAAACACCATCAGATTGACTTTCTAAAGAACCCTTAAGTTTTCACTTTACTAATGCAGTGAAGCAATGGACTTACCAGTAAGGAGTGGACTTGTTAGCAAGGTGAGGGCAAGCAGGCAAAGAGCAAAAGCTTCCTTTTTTCCATGTCCTTATACAGGATTCCAATAGAAGACATGATCCAGGGGCTGGAGATATGGCTCAGTGATGAAGAGCACCGACTGCCCTTTCAGAGGTCCTGAGTTCAATTCCCAGCAACACATGGTGGCTCACAACCATCTGTAATGAGATCTGATGCCCTCTTATGGTGTGTCTGAAGACAGGTACAGTGTACTCATATACATAATAAAAATAAATAAGTCTTTAAAAAAAAGAAGACATGGCCCAGATTAGATCTGAATTAAAGGTGTGTCTTCCCACCTCAAAGATCTAGATTAAAAGGGGATCTTCCTACATCAAATTAAGCAGAAATTTCTCACAGGCGTGCACCTCCATTTGGGGGTTTTAATTAATACCAGATGTAAAGTTGACAACCAAGAATAACCATCAAAAACCCTATCCTGCCCACTCTAGCAGACAGGTCAAAGCAAGCAGAACAGGGAGTTAGGACACCCTTGGACATACCTTGCTTCACTTTTGGCGTTCAATATCTTCTTTTCAGTATCAAATCCCAGTTGATCTCTTTCCTGAAACCTTCCCACTCTAGACTCTGATTGGAGATCATCCTTCTTCCCTCCCTCAGGTTCTCATTAGGATTGCTTTCTCTGCCAAGAAGACACCACTGGTTATTCATTCACTTAGTGCATTCATATTATTTGGTGTCTACAACAAAAGTAACACAAACTGGGCAACTTGAGGCAATAGAAATGCCCAAGAAGTGATAGTCCCTACTCAGGCTCTGGAGGAAGATTCCAGCTGGTTCTTTCGGCTTTGGGTGGACTCAGGCATGCCTTAGAATGTGGTCCTCATTACACTGAGTGAAATCAAGGCCTCGGCCAATAATGCCTTGATGGCAGTCAAGTAGATCTTGAGATAAACCTGTTTCCCTAACCTGGAGAAAGAGCAGACAACAAATGTGTACAATCCAAAGTCACAAAGCTCCAGGACCCCTCACAGGGTCTGGAAGATCAATGGGACACAGGGAAGGAATTGTTTATCCATTCTCCATGGTCAATTGTTAAGAGTGTACTCTCCCCCTAGTAATAATAATAATAATAATAATAATAATAATAATAATAATAATAATAATAAATTGTGTTATATATATATATATATATATATATATATATATTTGTGTGTGTGTGTGTGTGTGTGTGTGTGTGTGCATGTGGAGCATGTAGAATCCAGAGAACAATCTCAGACACTGTATTTTTTTTTAAAAAAAAATGAGGCAGAATCACACACTAGCAGGAAACTTAACATGTAGGTCAGGTTAACTGGGGACCCCCCAGGGACCTATCTACCTCTACTTCCCATTGCTGGGTGTCTCAGTCACTGTTCTGCTGTGAAGGGATGCCATGACCATGGCAGCTCTTATAAAAGAAAGCATTTAATTGGAGCTGGTTTAAAGTTTCAGAGGTTTAGTCCATTGTCATCATGATGGGGAGCATGGAGACATGCAGGTAAACATTGTGCTGGAGAAGGAGCTGAGAGCTCTACATCCAGATCCACNGGGAGCAGGAAGAAAGCAAGCCACTAGGCCTGACTTGGAATTTTAAACCTCAAAGCCCATTTCCAGTGACACACTACCTCCAATGAGGCTGTACCTACTCACCCTACCAACAAGGTTATACCTTCTAATTTCAAGTAGTGCCACTCCCTGATGACCAAGCACTCACATATATGAGCCTATGGGGGCCTTCTTATTCAAACTGACATGCTGGCATTATAAGAGTATCCCACCATATCTGATACACACACACACACACACACACACACACACACACACACATATATATATATATATATATATATATATATATATATATATATGTTTTAGGAATTGAACTAAAGTCTTCATGCTTGCAAGACAAGCACTTTACCTACTGAGCCATTACTCCAGCCCTATTTTTCAGTTCTTTTTCCAATGACCACCTCACCCATCCCCTGAATTTTCCATAGATTCATCTGCCCAGTTAAACTCAATTTCCTAGGCCAACATAGGAAACTCAGTGAGTTGCTGAAAGAGGTGACTTGTAAAGAGGAAATGAGGTGAGGTAAGAAAATGTGCCTCACACAGACACTGCAACATAATATTTCTGGAATTTCCTTAAACCATAAGATCCAATGTAAGTTTAGAGAAATTGGTAACCAAAGCTGTACAATAAAGCTGTAGGTTACCTAGCAGGCTCTTAGCCACTGTTCTCATGCTGTGAAGAAACACCATGACCTAGGCTATTCTTATAAAAGATAACTTTTAATTGGGACTGGCTGTAGGGTTCAAAGGTTTAGTCCATTATTGTTATGGTGGAAAGTATGACAACATGCAGGCAGATGTAGTGTTGGAGTGTTAGCTAAAAGTTTTGCATCCATATCTATAGCAGCAGAAACAGAGAGGTCCTGAGCCTGGCTCGAGCTTCTAAAACCTCAAAGCCCACCCCCAGTGACACACGTCCTCCAACAAGTCCACACCTCCTAGTCCTAGATAGTGCCACTCACTAATGACCAAGAATTTAAACATATAAGCCTATTTGATTCTTTCAAACTACCACATAGGCCAAGTTTAATTCTTTCCTATGTGACCTAAGCTTGCCTCTGATCTCTTTGGCCAAAATGCACAGACAGGTGACCCTGGCTCAAGTCACATATTTTTCTCTGGTAACAATGGAAGCCCATTGCCATCATCATCACTACCCAATCTTCCAGACTCAGTGTTTCAGCTCAGCTAGAGATGAGAACCAGTTCTCAATCTTGAGGCCTCAGGGATTAAGTAAAGGCCATCAAACGGGGCCTTGGGAAATGCCTAGGATACAAGAGAGGTTGTCTGGGCTTCCAGTGTATCCCTCCCCAACACACATACCCAGGGAGTTTCTTGGACCACAAAATGAGAACAAGAGGGCCACCAAGTTCACCAGAAGTTAAGATAAGGTGGAAGAGCCTTTATAGAGCCTTTCAAAGGGGGGAAGTTTTATGGCAAGAGAGACTGCTTGAGACTGTACTTCCACTGTGGCCAGTGAGAATCTTGTTAGGCTGTTTGACTCTTGAAAAACTATGACAAACTATGTTGGTTGGCTTTTGGGGCCTCAAAGGAGTGTGAAGAATTAGAAAATGATATCTGCCTCCTTTGTGGCTGTATACTTAGTTACATAAACAAGATGAAGGTACTCTTAAGATTATTCTGGTAATGCCTCACCCCAAGGCACCATCACCTACTGTTACCTGAAAGGAAGATGTGACACAGACCCTGAAATCTCTTTCTCTTATAGGTCAACAACAGGACCTGTTCTCACTCTGATGGAGGGAGCAGTGGGTTGGAGATACACAAAGTAGATGGTACTAAGCAGTGTTCACTTTCATGAAGACCTTACTCCACAGGCTTTTCCTTTTGAGCCCCAAGAAAAGTAGGTGGCTGACTTGGTCACACAGTGAGCATAGCAGTTGTTGAACACTTAAAGTGATTCAGAGCTTCTGCATGACTTGTTTATACCAAGAACTGCTCCTGTATAGATTTTATGAAATTAATTAAAGCCCTGAAGATGTCTTTTTCTGTGACCACGTTTGATTACTAATGGCACCATCTGCTTGTCTGGCTCTGTTGGTAAATTCATATATCAAAAACTACAAGAGACTCTGCCTTTTATGGACACAGATTTTTGATTTTGTATCAAACCTATTTCATGGTGCAGAATCCCTGGATGACTAGCAGTGTGCATGTGGTTTTCATTGTGATTTCATCTCCCATGTCAGATGAGTAGTCTGCTGTTGCCGTGGTGAATTGGTATTATACTGTGACCTTGATTCTGAACAGAAATGTATGTTGCCTTGACCATGATTACACAAAATTTGTTGTCTAGGAAACAGTGCAGTTCCGGGAACAGGAAGAGCCAGATAATTCTTAGCTATAACTGGAAGCCACACAGGGTTACCTTGTACTTAGCAGTGTCTCAGTTTTCCTCAGGGGACCTCTGGGCTTCATGTTTCCATGTGTGACACAAATTAGAGAAAGGGGCGGGAGGGGTGGTAAGAAGAGAGAAGTGAAGGCAAGAATAGGGGGAGTGCTCAGCACCTCTCTCCATGGAGGGAAATTCCGAGGCAGAACAAGATCTTGCAGCTGTTGAAAGTATCCAGAGCTTACTGAACCCTCTCATTGCTTACTGGGATCTACTGGGAAGGGAGTGGACAATACTTCTCCAGGATACTATATTATCCTAGTTTCATCTATAAGAAACACACACCACCACCACCACCTGAGCTAAGGGCATATTGACAGGACTGGAATCTATCAGTTTCCTTATACACACAGCACACATAACGTCAAGCTTCTGTACAAGTAACTTGAAACAAGCATAGAGGATGCTTAATGGTAGAGAGTTATAATCCATCCCAGCAGACATAAGGTGGAACCAAAGAGACACTAGAAGAGGCTGCCCACAGGGGAAACATCACAGACTTTTATGCTTTAGGCTTCTAAGCCAATTACTTCCTCTCCTCCCACAACCCCAGTTGCTCAACTTTAGCCTCATCCACAATACCCACCTTTCCTCAAGCACAGGTTCTAACCATTGCCCTGGACAGCACTCCTCAGCAGTTCCTAGCCACCCACCACTCCTCCCTATACTCCTTTGCCCCCTGGACTAGACTTACCACCCCCAGTGTGTATGTAGCACTGCACACAAGAGTATAGCAAATACTTCTTGAGTCAATAGCTAAAGTAGAGATAGAAATCACCATAAGTAGCAAGGAGAGAAGCGAGAGCTCATGCCCACTGGAAGCAGTTATGAATTACAGAAATGTTTAAAGATGTTACAGAATCCACTCCAAAGCCTAGCACCCAGATGTACCTGCCCTTAACATAAGCCCAAAGCCCAGAGTATGAAAAACAGAGTAGACAGAAATAGGAGCAGGCAGGTGAGATTATTCCTGATGTAATTATATAATACACCAAATGAGTGCAGGCAGAAACATGAGTATAGGATTCCAGTTCTATGAAGATTGAGAATAGACAAATCCTAAAATCATAGAGCAGATGGGTGGCTGCCAGTGGCTAGGGAAAGAAGAATTAGAAAATGACTTGCTGATGGTGACATGGACAAGGACTACTAAAGGATCAGAATTTCTCTTGGAGTGGTAAAAATATAAGTACATTAATGACGGTAGTCTTAGAACTTTGTAAATATACTAACAACCATAAAATGGTACAAATTAAAATGGTAACACATAGGGTTCTTTGAGTTACAGCACAGTAAACTGTAATCATTGTGTGTGAGTGCATGGTAGTTGGGGGTTTGTACTGTGTTCAACTGAAAATATACATTTTCATGAGTAAACAAAAAGAAACTTAAATTCAACTGAAAGAATTGCGGACATACAAGAAGCACTAGTTCCTAAAAGATAAGGAATAAAACTATGAAAATACTACAGTGTTTGAAATATTATGCTTTCTTTCATGGTTTGTAACAATGTGTAAAAACATCTTCAATTACAGGTGAAGAAAAAATACCACATACACTTCTCTTCCATAGCATGAGTCCTCTACCTCTGTTTTTTGTTACATTACATTGCCATAGCATTTGACACACTCTGCCCTGCAGTATCAGTATCATTAAATGTTTGGTTCCTCTGTTGCTGAATACATAAATAGATCATGTCTATGACTCTTCCATTTCTGAATTCTTTACTCTGATATCTCTTGCACTTGTATGGAATTTGTTCCTTTGGCAATTTTTATTATGGTTTTTAAACTTGAATGACAAACCAGACAGATTCATAGTATATTGTGGGATGCTGTACTCTTCTTTCCCTGCTTCCCAGCTCCTGTGAGAAGCTTCCTCCACCATGTACTCATCTCCACTATAATATACTGCTTCACCACAAGCCCCAAAGTGATGAGTAATCAACCATGGCTAAAAAGTCTCCGGAACTGTAAGAAGAAATAAGCCTGCACTTTTAAATTGATTAAGTTAGGTTTTTTTTAATATTACTTTTTTAAAGGTATTTTTATTAGATATTTTCTTCATTTATATTTCAAATGCTATCCCCAATAAGTTAGGTATTTTGTTATTGAGATAATAGGCCACTTATCATGTCATTAGTCTAGCCATGAGTACTTCAGTTTATTCTGTATCTTTGCTGTTGTGAACAACACTGCATTAAACATAGGAGTGCAGGTGTTTCTTTAAAATACTGATTCCTTTTCTTTAGGTATATACACAGTAGTGGAATAAGTACATCACATGATAGTTCTACTTGTAGATCTTTGAGGAGCCTCCCTGCTGTTTTCTCTAATGTATATATAATTTACACTCCTACCAAGAGAGTTTGAGAGTTTTCCTTTCTCTCCATCTTCATCAGATTTTATATTTTTGTAGTAGTCATTCTATAATCTAATAATACCTCATAGACTAATGAAACAGAAATAGAACTCCTAAATAAATGCACATATTTCTAGCTAACTGATTTTTCTTTTTTAAAAATAAAAACAACGAGAGGAGGGACCCGCATCTGGACCCGATCGCCCTGCGCCTCTCCTGCCCAGGAGGGGTGTTCGCCTGGCGGCTGTCCGCAGGCCGTTCCAACACCCAACACCTTTCCTCCCCGACCGAGGAGGGGTGTCCGCCTGGCATCCAGCGCCTTTCCTCACCCGAGGAGGGGAGTGCGCCCGAGAGCAGTA
>NC_034613.1:61996795-61998318 GCF_900095145.1 Mus pahari
ATGGGAATCTTTCGGGATAGCATTTGAAATGTAAATAAAGAAAATAATAATAATAATAAAAAAATAAAAGCAACAAAAATTTTGGAGAAAGAACAGTGACTAATCAATGATATTGGGAAACTGAGTATCCACGTGCAGAAGAGTGATATTATACCACTACAAACATTGATTCAAAATAAACCAAAAGATTACATATAAGATCTGAAACTCTAAAACCACTAGAAGAAAACACAGGGGAGATGCTTTAGGACATGGTGATAAGCAAAGATTTGTTGGATAATAATTCAAAAGCATAGGCAACAACAACAACAACAAAAAGCAGAGAGCATACAGGTTTACAAACTCCATCATACCAGAATAACAATCAAGAGTGAAGTGACAACCTATAGAATGGAGAGAAGATATTTGTCAACTGTGCATCTGATGAGGCCTTACATTATGAATATACAAGAAACTCAATAGCAAAAAGCAAGTAGTCCAATTGAAAAACTGACAAGTGATCTGAATCACCATCCTCAATAGAAGATACAGCAAGTGTCCAACAAGTTTAAGAAAAAACAGTCGGGCTGGTGAGATGGCTCAGAGGTTAAGAGTGCCGACTGCTCTTCCAGAGGTCCTGAGTTCAAATCCCAGCAACCACATGGTGGCTCACAACCATCTGTAACGAAATCTGATGCTCTCTTCTGGAGTCTCTGAAGACAGCTACAGTGTACTTACATATAATAAATAAATATTTTTTAAAAAAAAGAAAAAACAGTCATCAGGAAAATGCAAATCAAAACGACCCTGAGATTCCATCTTACGCCCATCAGAATGACTAAGATAAAAAACTCAGGTGACAGCACATGCTGGTAAGGATGCAGAGAAAAAGGAACACTCCTCCATTGCTGGTGGGAGTGAAAACTTGCACAAATCTGGAAATCAATCTGTTGGTTTCCCAGAAAATTAGAAATAGATCTACCTGAAGACCCAGCTGTACTGCTCCTGGCCATATACCCAAAAGATGCCCCACCATACCACAAGGACACATGCTCCACTATGTTCATAGCAACATTGTTTGTAATAACCAGAAGCTGGAAACAACCCAGATGTCCAGAACAGAGGAATAGATACAGACAATGTAGTTTATTTACACAATGGAATTCTACTCAGATATTAAAAACAAGGGCATCATGAATTTTTCAGGCAAATGGATAGAACTAGGAAATATCTTGAGTGAGGTAACCCAGATCCAAATAGACATGCATGGTATGTACTTATAAATGGATATTAGCCATAAAGTACAGGATACCCATGATACACTCCATAGATCCAAAGAAACTAAACAAGAGAGCAGACCTTGGACTCAAACTCCACAACCAGTCCAACACCCAGAGGAAACTTCACTCCCAGGTGCCCTAACACACCCAGGATCAGAGGATCACAAGATCCCAGGAGCTTGGTCACAGCAGGATCTCAAGGTTCCCAAAGGCAGCTTGACTCCCAGGAGCTCTGACACACCCAGGATCTCAGGATCACAGGAT
>NC_034613.1:62001523-62015430 GCF_900095145.1 Mus pahari
GTAAAATCCTTTGGTGATGTAAGGGACATTCAAGTACATCCTTATTACAATGAAATCCAATGTCCAAAAACTATTCTTATTTTGTGTTTGTACAAGATTTTAAGATCTACTAAAAACAAAACAAAGAGACTTTATCTGTTTATGTTTATTAAAAAAACTAACAGTGATATTATTTTAAAATATCATACAGTTAATATATTTGGAATTATTTAAAATTTATATTGAGAAAAACATAGTTTCAGTATTGCTGTAGACAAACATCTACATAAGACTGTTCAATTGATTGTTGTTTTATATCAAACATCTTTTATAATACTCATTTTTATTGTTACAATTTTATAAATTTTAAAGAATATGATAAAAATGAAAGGTATTGCAGGTTTTGAATGGGTGTCTCTGGGAGGAGTTGGGGTACAAAATGGAAAGAAGAATGTGATGTAAGTCTATTTATTCAAAATATGTTTTTAAATGTTAACAAATTCACATAAATTTAAATTATGTATCTTTTCTCTTCATAATGCAATAAAACTTAAAAAAAAGAAACTAAACAAGAAGGAAGGCCCAAGTGAAGATGCTTGAATCTCACTTAGAAGGGCGAATAAAATAGTCATAGGAGGCAGATTGAGGGAGGGAAACTAAACAAGAAGGAAGGCCCAAGTGAAGATACTTGAATCTCACTTAGAAGGGTTAATAAAATAGTCATAGGAGGCAGATTGAGGGAGGGAACTGGATGGAGAAGGAAATGGAGGCTCAGAATCTGGTGTGGGGAGAGACAGAAGAGAGGACCAAAGGGCCAGGGGAATGAATGGAAATCTGCATCTCTAGAGGGGCATCTCTAGGATGTGCCAGAGATCTGGGATTGGGAGACTCCCAGGAATCAATGTGGGTGACCTTTAAAATGGAAACTTAAGGGTTCTTTGGAAAGTCAATTGTGTTGGATGGTGTTCTACTGGGGCAAACATGTGAAGGAGTATTTTCCTGAAGCTGACAGAGGTGAAAGGTTGTTCTGCTAAAGCAAACACATGAAAGAACACATGATGACACACATGTATTGGTCTACCTTACTTTGAATAAGTGAGCTGCATTTGTCAGGACACCAAGAGAGAAACACCAAAAACCTTCTGGTGATGTGCTGCAGTTTTTTACCACTTCTTTGGATTGGCAGAGTGATGTCAGCTGCGGAGGCAAGTGTTTGGAGGTTTTAAAAGGACTCTATGGACAGTGAGAGGTCGAGCTTGGGTTGCTGGTACAGCTAGCTGTGCAATGCTTGTTGGTCTCATATTTTGCTGATCCTTGCTCTGCTGAGAGAGGCACAGCCGAGAACTTCTTTTGGTGTTCTTCTGGGGTCCCTCTTGCTGACTTGTGCAGCGGCTGAGGCCTGGCTGTCTCTGCTAGGTAGTACCACCGCTGCTGATTTGCGTTTGCTATCTCAACTCTGGACTGTTAGTGTATCCATGAAGTGTTTGTGAGTGGATCAAGCTGTCATTGCTAACACGTGAACTGAACTGGTAATTTCCAGACAACACAGATGGGAGTTGTTCCAAAGAACCTTTCTAAGCAGGTCCACTTCCCTCATGTCCTTTCTTTTTCCACTACCGCTGGTGTGTGGTGGGCTAGAAATGAGGTTAAATCACTTAAGAACCATCATTAAAAGTAGGCTTTGTAAAAATTAAAGTTACAGCTGGTGCCCTTATTTATCGGGCAGAGATCAGGATATGAATAAATAAATTAATAGAAAAAATTCAGCGTCACTAATTCTCATTATTTTTGTAGTTGTGGCTTCTGTTTCGTGTATAAAGCCTATGCTGGTTTGAGGTGTCTTCAAATTATCTTTCACTTTCATATCATCTGCCTTGGGATGGTCTGCCCTCCCATTGCCTGTGGTCTTCAATTTCATTAATCTAATTAAAGATTCATTTTCCATTTTCTGTGACTTTGGGGACTATGGCTCTTAATTCTACAGCAATCTGATTTCTACTCCAGTTCTGAAAAGGAATTATCTCAGCTCACTCCTGCTCTGTCCACACTTAGCACAACTTGGCTAGGCTACTGGCTAATTTGTGGTTTAGGGTTGTAGCAGTTTCCAATGGTATTTTTTTCCTCTTTGAAGTTGCCTTTGAAGCAATGCCAACCCAGCATTTCTCTGTTTAACTGAAAAGGAAAATAACCCAAGACCTTAAAGGAATTTCCTTTCTAAAAGTTGGTATCTTTTGCAGACAGATAACATCATAGGCCATGAGCATGGCATGCCCTTGTTCTATAAATCCACAAACCAAATCAGCACAAGAAGAGCTGCGCCTGGCAAGAGGGTACTTGTGGCCCCAACTTAAAGACTGCCCTACACTGGGAAGCCTTAACCTATATAAGGTCTTATCAGTGGGTAAGGGGAGGTGTAACCACTTCATGAACTATATCCACTGTGAACTGTCACAAAACAGATTCAGGATATGTCTGAAATTGGGCAGTAGTCACACTTCAGGCCATTCCTCAGCTAATAGGCTCCAAGATGCCCCACGAGGTTGGTGAAGACAGTGTATAAGGAAGTTGTCTCCATGTTCCTAACTAGAATTGGCTGAAAGTGGCTAATGGACAGGGCTTTTGGACACCTTGCTGTGGCCCCTTTGCTGAGAAACGTTAAAGCTTCTTCAACAGTTGTGACTGTTCCTTTAGCCACAACCTAGACATTAAACTGAGGCCTTTCTCACCCAATTGGGAAGTTAGTAAGAATGAACCTGAAAGGTTGAGGAAAGACAGCTCTCCAGAGCCTCCTGGGGCAGGACAGAACAGAGCAGGAGAACGAGGATCTCCTTATTAAGCCAGGGGACAGACAGAAATGGGCAGGAAATTCCTTGGTTGCCAAGTACACACAATCCTTGTGCCAGGAGGACACCTCAAGGGAATGGTATGCTACTTAGGGTTTATTAGTAAAAATCAGAGTTCTATATCTGAATGACAATTGATATGTTATTGGATTGTAGCTGCTATAGGAGTGGACAGAAGTCTATGTTAGACTACCACCCTTGTGCCTGCAGCTGAAACTGAAGTCAGTTGGACTAGAAGCAGGGAGAGGAAGAAGATGAAGATTCAGAAGCTACTCAGCCTCCTACTACCTCAAATCCCCACCATGGAAGAGCTCTCTCATAGAGCAGCATTTGACCTTGCACAAGGAGAATGATGAGGGAATAACAGACCAGATGAGTTGGTTGATCAGTAGCTCCAAGTAGTCTGTAGTGACTGTGGACTACACCCAACTGAGCTAGGCATAAAACAAATGAACAACTTCTGGTTTATTTCCCCTTGTGGTCAACCATAAATAGGACCATAAAAGACAGGTAATTAAGAAAATTAGCTCAGAGAAAGTACCCAAGGAGCTGAAGGGGGCTGCAACCCTGTAGGTGGAACAACAATATGAACTAACCAGTACCCCGTGAGCTCGTGTCTCTAGCTGCATATGTAGCAGAAGATGGTCTAGTCGGCCATCATTGGGAAGAGAGGCCCCTTGGTCTTGCAAACTTTATATGACCCAGCACAGGGGAATGCCAGGGCCAAGAAGTGGGAGTGGGTGGGTAGGGGAGCTGGGGCGGGGGGAGGGTATAGGGAACTTTTGGGATAGCATTTGAAATGTAAATAAAGAAAATATCTAATAAAAATGAAAACGAAAAAAAAAAGAAAGAAAATTACCTCAAGATCAGTGCCATGGACACAGTATGATTGACACTTGCTATTCAAGGTGCAGAGTGGGGATCTCCTTAATGCCTCTGTCCACCCCAGAACTATGTACCTATGAACATGCACCTTATGCTTCACAGGTACACACTGCCTTCAGCTACCCAAGATTCCCCAAGAACTCCTAGGCAGGCCATGTGGAACACCCAGTGCCACATGTACTTTACAGCACCAGGAAACAGGGCTGCATTACTGCCCCCAATTAAAGAGACTCCAAGTTCCTAAGGAGTCACTGAGGGATAACTGTTCAGAACCTGGTTGTTGAAGAGCAAGGCCATCATCACCTCTGTATCAGATCTGGTACATAGTTCACACTTGGCTTGGCGTGGCCTTTCTGTAAACTGCCTATGTCCCAGCCAAATTCCCAGTGTATATGGAATGTGACAGAGTAATAACTGGCAACAACTTAAACTGATTCTGGAACTTGTCTGTCCTCAGAAAGTACCCAAAAGTTTCAAAGATGGGCTTTGAGGCCTGCAAGATAGCTTCTGGAGATAGGCAGCTGCCAGCCCTCCCAGGTCCCCACTAAGCCCCTAGTTCCTTCTTACCCTCTAGTGACCCACTCATGTGCCCCTGAGTTCAGAAGTGCTCCCTCAGAGTAAATGCTATCCCAGGTCACCAAGCAGCCTCTCTTTTAATTGCTCAGGGCTATACATCCAGTTCTATGAACACTTTGCTGAATATAATGCCCACACTTCGTATTGGAGAGCTGGACTGGCATGAAGGACATGTGTTTGAAAGACAGTCTGAGCTTTACACCCTGAGCTACATGCATCCAGTCTATGCGAGCTTAAACATATGGCACTGTCAGTGAACAAGACTGAAGGCCAAAGGAAAGAAGTATTCAAACCACTTCAGGTCACAGTGGGGCTCATACCTGGCAGAATACCAAAAAAATAAAAATTAAAATGTTAAAAGAAGTATGATGATTTGGGTTGTCTTGAACTCCATGTATATAGCACCAGTGGTGCCTTCCCTAAACTTGGAAAACCATCAACTACTTTGCAGATTTCACTAGATAGCCTAGTGGTTAAGAACAGGACCACAGTTCAGTTCCCAGCACATATATTGGGCAGTTCACAGCTTTGCAACTCTAGCTTCAGGGTAGTTATGTCTTCTAGTCTCTGCAAGGACCTGTGCAAATCCATAAGTGTGCACACACACACACAATACACACACAATAGAGTCTTACTATGTAGCTATAGCCCAGACAGACATGAAACTCCCTAAACAGACCACAATTGCACATTTAACAAGTACTGGGAATAGTCATAGGCCAGTCAGGCAGGCAAAACATTTTCAAAAGCCCAAATTAGACCAGTGAAACTGAACAACAAATCACCTTTGAAATAAAAGCTCTCTCCATCCCCAACTGCCCAAGAAACTGGTAAGACACAGTTGGAACATCCAAAACTTTTATTAAACGAAAACATTTAATGAAACCATTGAAAAAGGCAAAACACTAGTCGGGAACACTCCATAGCCACTAGAAGCTGCAGTTCCAAGACTGCACTTAACTTGGGGGAACCTTGTCATTTTCTCCCTTTGTGAAGATCCAAGACATTCATCTTATCAAAACAATGGCTTCTGGAAATACTCCTTTACTTTGGAGGATCACCTCAAGAGGTCACAGACTGTGAGATGGCCCTGTCCTATTACTGACAAAGGCCAGTTACAGGTCATTAAAAATCACAACACAGAACACCCCACCAAGTAGAATAGGAATCATAAATAACATAAATGGAACATCTAAACAGTGGTCAATCCCCTCCCAGGTCCATGTCTTTTTGCCCATGAAGATTAATCAACTGACAGTCACAAAGTGAACACCAACCAGTCCCTTGTCTTCTGTTCTTCCCACTGGCTCCTGTTGCTGGATTTGGGGATGTCTCTGAAAACAACCTGCTCAAATAATGCATACATCTAGGTAACAATCAGCCAGTGGCCTACCTATGTTCATACTGAGAAAGCAGACAAGTAGCTTATATGAGCAAGAAAGGCTTGCCTAGCACATCCGCTCACTGCACACAATCTGTGCTCATGCATGTGCAATGGTTGAGTGGGCAGCCCGAACCTCTACTGGTCCAGGTTAATTTATCTCATTGCTTGGTACAAAACCAATGGATAAGGTATGTGGAGATGAATGCTCTGGATATGCTAGGTCACTATGATATGAGGCAGATCAGAATGACCATCCCATGGCAGAGAACAGTCTTTGTAGATTGTAAATGAGGGTGGGCTGCCTGTGTTAGGAGAACAAGGTACCTGGAAATGTTGGGATGACCTCTTCTCTGCATCATCCAGCTAGATTCTAGGCCACACACTTAACTCTGAAAATGGACCCTCAGCAATCTACTTTAGGCAAACTAAGTCATAACAGTTTAGGACTAGATCTGGAGGTAACACTGTCATGGTAAAGGGCACATGGATACCTAGGTAACTAGAATGGAAGCAGGTGGTGGTGGTGGTGGTAGTGGCCAGGACTCCTTGGGAAGTTGAGGGAGGGGGTTGGTTTAAGGTCAAGTAAAACGTTTTGTGGGCCCTGCTCTACTTTTACAGTAAAGCACAGGCCCTGGGCTTACCTTGCCTGCCTCTAGGACTTGGATGTCTGAGGTAGGAGGAAGCCCCTGGATGGACCTTCTGAGCCTATTTGCCAAGGAAGGGCTTGGGGTGACTAGACTCCCATGCCCCATTCTCATTTTCTGACTCTTCCTTCAGCCCCTCTGTTACATGCTGCTCTTCTTGCTCTCCAGCATGAGCCATGCTCTCAAGCCCACTTAGGCTCTCAGTGGGCCCTGCCTGGCCTGAGCCAGCAGAGGCTGACACATTTTCATCTCTCTGGGTGACAGAGAAGGCCTTGGCCTCACCAGAATCAGGGTCTGCCTTTGTGGCACCATCACCATCAGGAGCAGCACCACCAGCTTGCTGAACAGCAGCAGCAGCCTGGCCAGCATCTTCACTGGCTGGGAAGGCCTCTCTAACAGCAGGGGCAGGCTCAGCAACCCCAACAGTGACAAGGGCAGCCTGGACCACATCCAACTGCTCACCATGTACTTCCACTCTTTCCCCCTCCTGGACCTCCACATTTTCAGCCAGAGCTGCCTCCCATGCCTCAGTCTCCCTAATGAGTCTGAGCAGCCCCACAAAGCCAGGTGGCCGCCTCTCCAGCCTCATCCTTCTCAGGTTGCTCTGCAGCATCTGGTTGGGCCGGGCCCGCATCAGCACCTGCCGGGCCCTCGCCTGATCCACCATTGCAGGCTGGATGGCCCCCTTCTTCATGGCCATCTGCAACAGACCTTCCAGGCGCATCACATAGGCAAACAGGGTCTCCTGAGGTCGCTGGGAGCAAGTCAGGAACTTGAGCCGCGCTGTCATCACTGTATCCTTGTTGCCAAACACCTGCACCAGTGCAGCCAGGCAGTCCTGAGCAGGCGTGTCTGGATGCTCTTCCAGAAGCTCACACAGGAGATCCAGGGCAGGTCCCTGCAAGCTCTCCACCAGCCGCCTCCTCCTCTCCCTCTCGGATATGTGACGCCACAGGTATAGCATGTCATTGGCATGGTCCAGCCAGCTCTCAAAAGACTGACCCCCACAGCCAGGCTCTTCCATCCCAGAGAAGTGTCTCAGCTCCTGGTAGGCCATGTTTTCCAGGATGGGCTGCAGGGCTTGGCTCCACTGCTGGGTCCAGGCTCCAGCCCCATGTGCCCCTCCTGCCACATCAAAGGCCCCTTCCTCACCCAAACCTCCTGCCTCGCCTGCAGCTCCTGCCAACCCTACAGCTCCTATGATCCCTGCAACTCCCATGTCCCCTGCAGCTCCCTCCTCATCTGACATTCTTGCTTCACCTGCAGCTTCTGCCTCATCCTCATCTACAGCTCCTGCTTCACCCAGAGCTCCTCCACCATCCACAGATCCTTCATCCCCTGCAGACCCCTCGTCACTCCCAGACTCCTCATCCCCTGCAGACCCCTCTTCACCTGCCTCTAAAACTGCCCCCTCTCCTGCAGCTCCCACCTCACCTGCAGCTCCTACCCAACCCATAGCTCCTATAACACCTGCAATCCCCATGTCACCTCCAGCCCCTTCTTCTTCAGACATTCTTGCAGCCCCTGCCTCAACTACATCATCTTCCTCATCCATAACCCCCTCATCTGACAGCCTTGCTTCATCTATAACTCCTGCCTCATCTATAACTCCTGCCTCATATATAACTTCTGCCTCATATATAACTCCTTCATCTTCTGCTCCCTCCTCATCTGACAAGCTTGCCTTAGCTGTAGCTCCTCCCTCCACTGCTCTTCCTGCCTCACCTGTTCCTCTCCCCCCCTCTGCTCCTTCCTCATCTGACACTCTTGCTTGAGCTGCTGCAGCTCGCGCATCCTGTAGGAAGGAGGCAGGAGCTGCAGCTCCTCCTCTGGCCTTACCTGCTTCTTCCTTGCCAGACATTCTTGCCTCACCTGTGGCTCCTTTCTCAGCTGTTCCTCCTGCCTCACCCACAACCCCTGTCTCATCTATGTCTCCTTCTTCAAGTGCAGCCCCTGACCTACCTGAGACCCCTGCCCCACCTGAAACCCCTGCCCCACCTGAAGCCCCTTCCAAAGCTTGCCCATGAGCCTGTGCAGGGAAATTGAATGTATCCTGTGACTCGACTTCAGGGACCGGAGGCAGGAAGATCACACTCCAGGACCCCCTATTATTTGGTATTTGTTGGGGGATCAAACTTTGGTTTAAATTGTCAGTGAATTCAACCAAAGCGACCTTTGCTCCAATCTCCTTTCTGAAGACCTTGCCAAGCACTCGGTACCTGCCCAGGGGCCTGAGGGCAGCCTCCACTGCCTCCTGAAATTCTTCTTCTTCACAGTCATCAGGGATGCCCATGATAAGCAGTGAGCGCTGGGCGTTGGCACCCATCCACCCACACCAATCCTGCAGAATTGCCAGTGCCATAGCAGTGAACTTAGGAGGTAACATGACCAGACAGGGATGTGTCTGATTGTACTAGTCTCTTCCTCAGTCTGTGAGTGAAAAACAAAAACAAAAAAACAGACATGTTAGTGTCAGGCAATCCAGGCCCCACAAAGCTTCCCCATAATGTGTGGGGCCAGTCCTACTCCTTGTCCGTTTTGCTTGACTTTAAGAAATTCTTTGACATGCTGGTGGGACTGCAAGCTTGTACAACCACTCTGGAAATCAGTCTGGTGGTTCTCCTCGGAAATTGGACATAGTACTACCGGAGGATCCAGCAATACCTCTTCTGGGCATATACCCAGAAGATCTTCCAACTGGTAATAAGGACACATGCTCCACTATGTTCATAGCAGCCTTATTTATAATAGCCAGAATCTGAAAAGAACCCAGATATCCCTCAATAGAGGAATGGATACAGAAACTGTGGTACATTTACACAATGGAGTACTACTCAGCTATGAAAAACAATGAATTTATGAAATTCTTAGACAAATGGATGGATCTGGAGGATATCATCCTTACTGAGGTAACCCAATCACAAAAGAAGTCACTAGATATGCACTCACTGATAAGCGGATATTAGCCCAGAAACTTAGAATACCCAAGATACATTATGCAAAACACAAGAAAACCAAGAAGGAAGACCATCATGTGGATACTTCATTCCTCCTTAGAATAAGGAACAAAATACCCATGAAAGGATATAGGTACAGAGACAAAATTTAGAGCTAAGATGAAAGGATGGACTATCCAGAGACTACACCATCTGGGGATCTATCCCATCATCAGCCACCAATCCCAGACACTATTGCACATGCCAGCAAGATTCTGCTGAAGGGACCCTGATATAGCGGCCTCTTGTGAGGCTATGCCAGTGCCTG
This sequence comes from Mus pahari, assembly GCF_900095145.1. Classification (NCBI taxonomy): domain Eukaryota; kingdom Metazoa; phylum Chordata; class Mammalia; order Rodentia; family Muridae; genus Mus; species Mus pahari. The sequence goes on from NC_034613.1 coordinate 62,011,099, forward strand.
GCAAACACAGAAGTGGATGCTCACAGTCAGCTATTGGATGGAACACAGGGTCCCCAATGGAGGATCTAGAGAAAGTACCCAAGGAGCTGTAGGGGGCTGCAACCCTGTAGGTGGAACAACAATATGAACTAACCAGTAAACCCTGAGCTTGTGTCTCTAGCTGCATATGTAGCAGAAGATGGCCTAATTGGCCATCATTGGGAAGAGAGGCCCCTTGGTCTTGTAAACTTTATATGAAGGAGCACGGGGAAGGCCAGGGCCAAGAAGTGGGAGTGGGTGGGTAGGGGAACAGGGGTGGGGGGAGGGTATAGGGAACTTCTGGGATAACATTTGAAAAGTAAATAAAGAAGATATCTAATAAAAAAACATAAAAAAGAAATTCCTTGACAAATTAAATCTATTTATAATATACAAGGTTAGTTATATTTTATATTTTATCTGGTAGCAGTTCTTAATTTGCTCTATCTCCCCAAGGAACTTACAGTTTTCAAGTTCTGGTATAACTCTGTACTTAATATTCCATTCTCATTTTTATGTCTGCATAGCCTATATATATATTATGTCTGCATAGTCACTTATTTTTCATTCTTGATACTACTTTTTGTTCTTTTATCTTGATTAGTAGTGTTTACCAATTTTACAGCTCTTTTTAAGAGACATTTGTGTTGTTTGCATACATTTTCTGTAGCCAATTTCTATACTTATATACAACATTTCTTCATTTGACTCTTGGTCCTGGCTCTAGCTTCTTTAAATGGATGCTTAGGTCACTATCTTAAGCATTTCTTTTTTACTTTTTATTATGCTTTTAAAACTTAGTGTATGTACACAGTTTTATGTATGTGGGCATATGTGTCTCAAGTGCCCCATAGAGTTTAAAAGAGAATTTTCAGTAATCAGTGCTAAAATTCTATCTGGTCAGCCTAGGGAATCAAACTCAATTTGTCAGGAACCTTTGCCTTCTCAAGTGATCTTGTTAGCCTATATTTGTTTTGTTCTAATAAAAACATGTAAAATAATTTTCTGCTGATCCTTCCTTTAGTTTTCCTCCTAATTTTGTAATTTGAAGTTTTTATTGTTGAGTTTGAAATATTTTCTTCTAACTAAATTTACCTACAACATACAAAGCAAATCATACTTTCATTGATCCACAGAATTCCAAATATTTAGCCATTAAGACCTTGCCAGATGTTGTACTATCAACACTACAAAAAATTGGACATTATTAATTTCACACAGAATTGTCACCCTTGTCCAAAATAATTGCAGACTCAAAGCAATCATTTTAAATACTTAGTATTTTCCCAGGATAGAATTTCTAGCCTCAGGATTGACAATATGAACTAACCATTCCCCCCCCCCCAGAACTGTGTCTCTAGTTGCATATGTAGCAGAGGATGGCTTAGGCGGCCATCAGTGGGAGAAGAGGCCCTTGGTCTTGTGAAGATCATATGCCCTCAGTACAGGGGAATGCCAGGGACTGGAAGCTGGAGTGGGTGGGATGGGGAGCAGGGCGGGGGAAGGGTATAAGGGGTTTTGGGGATAGCATTTGAAATGTAAATGAAGAAAATATCTAATAAAAAATGAAAAAAAGAAAATAAAAATGTAAGTTTTTATTAGAATAGAATGTTCATAAGGAAAATTTATATTATTATATGAGCATACATACCATTATACCTTTCTAAAAATATAAAAGAATAATAAAAAGTATATTAAATTTAAAAAAAGAAAAATATCTAATAAAAAAATCAATGGCATAAAAGCTAGAAAAAAAAAGAATTTCTAGCCTCAAGTGATCCTCTTGCCTCAGCCTCTTGAATACCTGAGTACAGACCCACCACATTACTGCCTTTAGCTTGTAAAGAATTCTTTAAAAATTTTTATTGCACAATACATGTATGGCTATCTAGGTAACTATACAATGTATTGCACTGCTATTCATCATGTAGTTGCTTCCAGCCACTAAAGAGATCTGTGGGATCGGCAAGCCTTTCAAATCCCAAGTGCAGAGCACCAACCCACAGCAGCATTTCCCCTCTCCACCCACCAGTTCAAGTGCAACCACCAAGAGTCTCTGGTCTTCACATTCATCCCAAGATGCCAGTCAGACTTGCGTTCTGCATCTCCTCCAACCCCAATAGTGACCAGCTCTTCCAATCAGCCTCATCCCAAACATGCTACCACTGAACTCTGTCCACCTGCCAGCTACAGGGCCCTAGCACATGGCAACACACAATTGCACTCAGTGTGCAGCAAGCTTCTCTAGGCCAGAAGGCAGGGTGCCCCCCTCCCCAAGTGCTTAAATATTATTGGGTCCCCTCTTGCCTCCCCAAACCAAAAAGCTGTGGACTAGCCGCCAGCCATTCATTTATTTGCCACTTCACCCAAAACCTGGAACCCTCTCCTATCACTCCCAGAATTGAAGCACCCCTGCTCCAATGCTTTAACACTCAAGCCGACAGTTATCCCTCCAGGCGGGGGGGGGGGAAAGTGCCCCATTTCCACGCTGAGCTGTTGCTCCGCCCCTCTCCCTTTCCTCCACACAGAGGCTGGCCGCCATGTTGTGCTCCGAAGGCACCCCTCCCCATCCCCAAGGAACCACCAGACATTAGCCCGCCAAAGACCAGGTGCGCACGCGCAAGCGTGCCTCCGCCACAGTGCCCTCGGGGCCGTGGGCACCACTCACTCAGTGGTTTAGCCTCTCGAGACGAGCCGTAGTCATACCGCATACCTCCATCCACACCTAAGCACCTAAAGGCAGGCAGACACACCAGAGCCCTGTCCCACAGGGCTCTCCCAACCGCCAGCATCTGGAGGCCTAGGCTGCCTCACATCACTACTCTCCCCAGGAGGTCGCCTGTGCCTGAACACTTCTCTCTGACCCTTCCGCAGGCTCCTGTGTACCCCACCTCTTATCCTCCACTCTCTAGCCACAAGCGACCAGACCAGGACAGACACACAAGGCCTCACTCGGGTGTGTCAGGCAGGGCCTTCACCACGCCCTCTCTGTACCCCACCATGGCAGCCCCACAACACCCTGCCTGGGCTCCAGGGGCAACTAGGGTCTAGGTCAACCAATGTCCCCTACCTGGCTTTTCACTTTCCTCCACTCTGCTGTCCTCAGGAATCCCAAGTGCAAAGGTCCTAAATAGCCTCCGCAGAGCAGCGACGAGATGAGTGAAGCTCGCAATCTCCCAAAACAAGCTCCCAGAAACCCCTATTTCTCCCAGAAGCCTCCTCTCCACATTGAAGGAAACTCTGGAACTCTCTGTGGCAAGTGATTGGATTGAGAGCTCTCGGGGGGGCGGAACCAGTGTTAACGGAAACAAGTACACCAATGTGAAGGCTTGTTATGGCAAAGTTTGAGATGTCCAGAAGCAATAGGCACACTCATTGGTCCTTGCTCTCCAACCAGCCGTTTAGCTGGGGTGTAAAGAAGCTGCTTTACACCGTGGCCGACTTTCTTATAATTGATCTTGAAGCTTTCTTATTCAGTGGAAAAACATGAATTTTATATGTTCCCAATAAATCTTCTCACATATCATGATAACGTTTAATCATACCTGATAGTTTTTATCCTTTCTTTTCTGTTATTAGCGCCACATTTTGTCGTGGCTTTCATGAAGACACAGGTTCGATCCTCAACTCAGCACAAACCTGAGCGTGGCAGTGGACACTAGTCATCCTGGCACTTGGGAAGTAAAAGAAGGAAGATTAGGAGTTCTAAGTCATCCCCAGCAACATAAAGACTTAGAGACCAGCTTCGGCTATACTACACTGTCTGGAAAAAAACAAAAGGAAATTTTAAAAAGTGATTTATTGCCAGGCGTGATGCTGCAAACCTACAATTCTACAAACTGTAGAGTCTGGGTGAGATTAGTCAAAACTGGATTGCACAATTTAAAAAGACTTTGATGAAATAAAAAGGGGAAAGAACAAAGAAAATTACCTCCTGAGTATAGTGCTTACCTCCATGCATAAGGTCCTAGGTTTTGTGGGTCTCGAGTCCCACAAGCCATTTCCATTTTCTTAGATTACTGGATTATTGTTTGCTTGTTGTATTACATCTCTTACTATCGCCCCATTAGAATCTTTTAATTGACTTTCATAGAGACCAAAGCTTGAAGATTTTGGGTGTTTTGTTTTGTTTGTTTGTTTGTTTTGGTTTTTGTTGAGTTTTTGTTGTTGTTTTTTTTTTTTATTTCTACCCATACAGAACTCTGGATCCTTCTGCATCAAGTCCAAAGTGGCTGGATTTACAGGCATGTACCATCGGACCTGGCCTACTTTCCTTCAAGAATTCTATCCTCCCTGTCCTTTTTTTTTCTTCTT
>NC_034613.1:62015488-62041383 GCF_900095145.1 Mus pahari
TTTCTTTCTTTCTTTCTTTCTTTCTTTCTTTCTTTCTTCCTTCCTTCCTTCCTTCCTTCCTTCCTTCCTTCCTTCCTTCCTTCCTTTCTTTCATCTCTTGTTTTTTTTAGCTTCCCAGAATGGATAATTTCTCTTCATCTATGTTCAACATATTTTATTCCTTTTTCTGTGATCTAGAATCTGCTAGAATGGTCAGGTGAAAATTACACTTTAGTCAATTTTTGTCAACTATAGATTCATAATTAATATTTTATCTTTGGCAGATGTCCTGTAACTCACTACATAGCCCAGCCTGGCTATGAAATTGCAGCTATCCTTCCATCTTGACCTTGGTTATACCTAACATAACTGATCTTTTCCAATACATTTTCTCTGCTAAAAATCTTTTTTGAAAGTTATTATAATATGCAGCAAAAGATGGCCTAGTCGGCCATCATTGGGAGGAGAGACCCTTAGTCTTGTGAAGATCATATGCCTCAGTACAGGGGAATGCCAGGGCCAGGAAGCTGGAGTGGGTGGGTAGGAGAGCAGGGTAGGGGAAGGGTATAGGGGACTTTTGAGATAGCATTTGAAATGTAAATGAAGAAAATATCTAATTTTAAAAAACTAAAAAAGGAGAAAAATGTAAATAACCAAGAATAAAGAGTTATTATAAACATGTACTTAATGATATTTTTATAAATGTTTTCTTGCTTTGTAAACTAGCATACAAAGTATTACATATCATTATGGAATTTTTGAACACAAGTATGTTTTAGTATATTCTTCCACCAGCCACTCAAATCCACTCTTGGATTGTCTCTTTTCATCTTTTATGTTCCATACCTCATCCTTCTTGTAACCTTTTTTTACCCTCTCATGGTCTACTTCCTAGTTGTTGCTATTTTTATGTTTTATCTACATTTAAACTACATTTAAGATGTTACATGTATATGATATAGGTTATGTAGTGAATATGAGAGAAAATACAGTTTTTAACTTTCTACACTTGATCTTAGCCAAAAGGCCAAGAAGTGATAGTTTTTAACTTTCTAAGTTTGCATTGTATAACTTAATATTATACTTTCTGAATCCAATTGTTTTCCTGAAATATTCAATTTTCTTTAAAGTGGTAAAAATTCTGTTGCATATCTATTCATCTGTTAATAGACATCTAGACTGTTTTCCTTCCCTTGCTATGATGGACAGAGCACCAATAAATATGGATGTACAAGTAGTATACGTCCAGGAGAGGTATAGCTGTGTAATATGGTAATTATATTTTTTAATGTTTTAAAAAACCACCATACTGAGTTCCATAATAACTCCACTAGTTTGCACATTCACTAGCAGTGAATATGAGTTCCCTTCCAACCCCCTCATCCTCACGAGCATTCATTGTCAATGTCTTTATGGTAGCCATTCTGACTGTTGGGAGGTGAAATTTTTATATCACTAATGACTAAGGATGTTGAACACTTAAAAACACTTAATGGCCACTTTTTGAGAACTGTTTATTCATTTCCCTAGCTGATTCCTTAATTGCCAGGAGATTTGTTTGTATATTTAATTTTTGCCATTTTTAAAAATTCTGTATATTAGCTCCCTGTCTGAAATATAGATGCTGAAGTTTCCTTAGCTATGGAGAAGCTTTAAAATTTCATTTTTCTCATACTTTTTTTGTATTTTTGACATTTTGACTATGATGTGTCCTAAAGTTTCTTCTTTAATCATATCTGTTAGGGTTATGAATGTCTCTTGTATTTGTATTTCTATTTCAGTTTATAGACTTGGGAAGTTTTGTGCTGCAATTCCCCTAGATGATCTGTCTATTCCTTTAGACTTTATCTCTAAGCATCTTCTGTGCCACGAATTTGTCCTCTTCAGTGTATCCCCAGACTTCTTGGAAATATTGTTCCTTAACTTTTATCCTTACATGTGTCTGTTTGTATTATGTCTTCACTATGCCCTTCATCCACAAATCTGTTCTCCATGATCTTGTGTTTCAACATTTTCCGGTGTGGGTCTTTTTGATTAGTCATTTATTTCACTTTCAGTATTTCTGTTTGGACCATTTTAAATGTTTCAGTTTTCTTCCTGAAATTTTTCCTTTAAAATTCTCCACAAATATGGTAACTACTTAATTCACTTTCAAGACAGTATTGCTGGGAGACACCTGGATAGATTACCTTGGTTTTTCCTGTTTGAATTTTCTATATGGTCCTTAATTCTATTTTAAAGGGCTGAATTCTTTCTCAGACATTTCAGCTATCTCTTTGGTTGTTTGATTACATTCAAAGATTGGGACTGAACCACTGAAGTGAAACTCCTGGTCCCTCTGTGAACTCTGAGAGCATGTGGGTCAAAGGCTAGGTCCCACAGAAGCCTCTGAAAACACTAGAGTCAAAGAGCTGATCCTACAGTGAACTATGGGAGTATTGGAATAAAAACTCCATCCCATGTGAACTCTTGGAATACTGGGGCCAAATGCTTAGACATATCAGGTCAGCCAGATATTCAGACAGACTTTATATATCAAATTCTGTGCTCTCTACCTATTTCTTTTTTTCTGTGATCACTTTTCTGCCATGTCACCTTGAAGTCAGCCTCTGAGTTTTGGCCATACAATCTGGTATCCTCTGGGTACACAAAAGCAAGAGACTATATATATATATATATATATATATATATATATATATATATATATATCCTACACCCCTGTGGTTTCTGTCTCTGTTGCTTTGTCTCTTATACTGTCAGGAAGTTTTATTTCTAATATTTGTTCACAGAATGTTAGTGTGACACTGGCTATTCTACCATAGCTGAATGCAAAGGCTGTATCTTGGGTTTCTATTGCTATGACAAAATACCATGACTGGTCTATAAAAGAAAGAGTTGAATTGGGCATACAGTTTCAGAGTGTTTGAATCTATGATGGCAGAGTGAAGACATGGAAACAAGTGGCTAAAGAAGCAACAGAAACTTGCATACTTGTCCACAAGCAGGAGGTAGAGATCCCACTATGAATGGTGTGAGATTTTCCACCCCCAGTGACACACCTCCTCCAACAAGGTCACACCTCCTCATCTTTCCCAAACAGTTCCACTAACTGGGAACCAAATATTCAAACACATGAGCTTATTGGGACCATTCTCATTCAAACCACCACATTCCACTGCCTGGGCCAGATAGACTCCTTGCCATATTATAATGTAAAGCACATTTAGTCCAGCTTCAAAAGTTCTTACAATCTTTCAGTCTCAACTGTTTAAAGGTCTAGAGCTCAAAATCTAAGACTCAAGCAATCTTTTAACTGTAAACTCCTGTTAAATCAAAATGCAAATTATATATTTGCATCATGCAATATCAAAGAATATACACTTCCAAAAAGAAGGAATTGAAGCATACTGGGGGAATATTTGACAAAAGCAAAACCAAAAACTAACAGGGAAAATTCTAAATCTTGTAGTTCCCTGTCTGATAGATGGCTACTCTTTCAGTGTTGCTGCCTGCAGCATACTTCTCTCTCTTGGGCTGCTTTCACTCCCTGTCTATAACCCTCTTTGGCAGATGTCTCATGATTCTGGAATCTCCAACTTCTTGGGGTCTTTTACACAATCTAGGCTTTGCTTTCACAGCTTCATGAAATGGCCTCTTGGGAACTCCAAATAGAGACTCCTCTGCCTTCAGTTGCTTTCCTTAACCATAGAGGAAGATTCCACAACTTTTTAAATGCATGCTTCCTTCATACTCTAAAGTCAGAATCATGAACCACATGGCAAATACTGCTAAGTTTGGCTGCCTATTTGGAATGGATCTTTGATTCCCTTCTTGAATTGTGTTTGCATAAGCTTTGATTTTCTGTTGCTTTTTAGGAACAAAAAATTATTCAAGCCTTTTTCTTTCACAAGTTGAAAATTTAGCAGAGGGGGGTCTTTATTCCATTTTGGATGAGAATTCTCCTTTTCTTTTTCAGAGCAAGCCTAATTTCCAACATTAAATTTTCTTATACTCTTTCTCTCCTCAATCTGTACATTTTGTGGGGGTTTTTTTGTGGCGGGGGAGAGGTTGTTTGTTTTTACCCCAATTGCTCTTTTTTTATGTAGAACTCTGCAAGATTCGTTACTGATAGCCATGCAACAGAGTCAATATTAGGGTGTCTTGAGATCTTCTCTGCCAACAAAGTGAGACCAAAACTTTTCAATTTAGCCTAAGGCATATTCTTAGGACAAGGATAAAAGGCCATACTCTTTGCCAAAATATCATGAGAATGGTCCAGTTCCTAATATTGTTCTCTTCTGAAATGTCTTAAACTGGACCTCCATAATTTACAGCAGTATTGTTCTCAGCAATATTGTCTTCCAAGCTCCTATTAGGATGGCCCAGTAAGCCCCACTTACTGCATTTAACCACTTTCGTAATTCAAAGTCCTAAAGTCTTCCAAATGCCTGGGGAAAAATCATGGTTAGGTCTATCACAGCAATAGCTCACTCCCTAGTGCCAATGTCTGTCTTTGTTTTGTATTGCTGTGAGAAAATAACATGGCCAAGGCAACTTACAAATGAAAGAGGTTAATTTGGCTTATAGTTCCAGAGGGCTGGGGTCTAAGAGTAAGGTATGGCAACAGGTGGCTGGAGCAGCATCTGAGAGCCCACATACTGATCCACAAGTAGGAAGCAGAGAACAAATGGAAAAGTGTGGGCTTTTGAAACTTTAAAGTCCACACCCAGTGACACACCTCCTTCAACAAGGCCACACCTCATAATCCTTCCCAAACAGTTTTACCAACTAGAGACCAAGCATTCAAACACATAAGGCTGTGGAAACAATTCTCCTGAAGAAGAAAACCAACATAAGCTGACTTAATAAATTTCATTTATTATATAGTTGGTTGGTTGTGATTACTATTTTCAACAGTCTTGCTTTAAAGTCCTTTCTGGCCTGTAACTCACTATATAGCCCATGATGACCTAAGTCCTAACTTGCAGCTATTGTGCCTGGAGGCTTTGGTAGCACCAATAATATGGTTTAGTTTCTTTTTTCTTTATGTTCTACTCTTATTCACACTGACTTTTCTTGGGAGATCTCGTAACTTTCCAGAAAGAAGTGTAGAACTCCAGCACTTGGGTTTCCATATTGGTTCTACCATGTGGATGGTGATCTTTGGGAAAATGGTAACCCTACTGCCTACCCCCCCGGGGGGGGGCTGGCTTGCTGACCACATGGGGTAACCTGAGAAAAAAGACCTTGTGTTCAGTAGGTCACCACCAGTTCTTTCACTTTCTCTTCTCTCTTCTTCTCTACATTGTCATCTCCTAGGTCTCCCTTCATGCCCTATGCTCCCTTTCTGATCCTTGCCCTTCCTGCTCACAGGAACTGTCCTTTACTAGGAGACCATGGACTGGCCACTTGATGCTAGAGAAATAAATGGATGGGTGGGTGGAATTCTCAGTGATCTGATCCATGGGAGGTGCTTCATCAATGATATGGGGTCAACAGGGGCCTCTCTTGTTGCTTCAGTACTGCCATACAATGACCACTGCAATCAAACTGCTTCAGAGCAGCCCAGACAGAAAATGGAAGTGTCCCGGGTTCATGGGGAGTGAGACCAGACGCCTAAGTGGGGTAAGAGTGCGCTGAGCCTCCCTCCTGCAGCGCTGCTCATGCTCTGTGTCCCCCTTTTGCGCCCTGGTTCCTTGCTGCAGCCAGCGCCCCCCCCCCGCCCCAGCCACGCCTACTCATGCACCCTGCTCCTCCACAGCAGCAGAGGACCTGGCCAAAGGTCGGCTACACAGGACGAATGTCCTGAACAAAGGTGAGGTCCCACAGCAGTCTGAGAGCTCAGAAGCTCTCCAGAGCGCCTCCCTGGAGAGCTTCATGGAGGCAGCATGGTTGGCTTCTGGTTTTGTCTGATGTAGGGGTGGAAAGAGGAAGCCAAAGCTGCCTAGCATGCAGGTAGACAAGCAAGCTGGAGAAGGGAAGTACTAAAGGATCTTGGCCTATCTCAGAAGGCATGAGCAAAAACCTCAGCCAAGCCAATACCTAGGAGGTAAGGCAGAAGGAAAGGTGGGAAAGCAGGTGAGGGAATGAGTAGAGCTGAGCTGAACAGGACACAGGTGGCCAGAGGATGGAAGGAGAAGCTGTAGTGGAGATATCTGGGGAAGCCAGGGACAGTGCTGAATGAGCTGGGCAGGATCTTTCAGGGATCCCATTTTCTAATGCCTGGGAAAGAGGAGCTGTGCTGGGAGCTAGAGAGGCTGGGGAGCAAGGGAACTGAAGCCTTGCTTTTCTATTTCTTGCCTGACTTTCAGACCTAGGGTAGCACAAGAGCACTGCACATCTGAGGTAACCCAATCACAAAAGAAGTCACTAGATATGCACTCACTGATAAGCGGATATTAGCTCAGAAACTTAGAATACCCAAGATACATTATGCAAAACACAAGAAAACCAAGAAGGATGACCATCGTGTGGATACTTCATTCCTCCTTAGAGTAAGGAACAAAATACTCATCTGCTTGTGGACGTTGTACATCGTGGTGCGGAGCCTAGTGCGCACCACGATGTACAACGTCCACAAGCAGGGGAGCAGGGGTGGGGAGGTATAGGGAACTGTCGGGATAGCATTTGAAATGTAGATAAAGAAAATAATAATAATAATAAAAAGAAAGGAAAAAAAGAAAAAAAAGAGCATTGCACATCTGATCTGCCCAGGTAATTTAGGTTTTATGTCTCTGGGGGGGGGGTCTGGGCAAGCTCCAATTATGAGATCATGGCACTGTTACCAAGAGCACCCGGCAAACAGCCCACAGGCACAAGCTATGAGAGCCCCCAGACTGGGACAGGCCATCAAAATCAAGAACCTGTGGCTGTCCGGAATGGAGAGTTGTGCCTTTCCACTGTGTGTGTTGACCAGTGTCCATTGTGCTTCCCCCATTCCAGGGAAGGGCAAAAACCTCAGCCATGCCAATACTTTGGAGGTGAGGCAAAAGGAGAGGTAGGAAAGCAGGTGAAGGAATGAGTAGAGCTGAGCTGAACAGGGAATTGTGCCTAGTGCTTTCCTGCAGTACTAGTTATGACTAGTTCCATCTAACAAGGATCTGTAAAGAACCATTATGAACCAGGTTGTGACAGACTTGTCTGAGATCTATCAAAGGAGATGGCAAAAATCATCCCCTCTATGGTTGGAGTTAGTGACTGAGCACAGACCATAAGTCACAAACATTTCAAAATAGTACCTCCATGGGTTGAATGAAAGATAGTAAGAGCTGAAAAAAGGCGGCCCAGTTGCAAATTTAGGTGCTGGGACTAGAAAATTTCTGCCCAAACTTAAAGGTGATAAAGGAATAAGGCACATGCTTCTGTTTTGGAGGAATATTCTAGGCAGAAGGAATAGCTGGTACAAAGGCCCTGACTGCAGCTGAGGGAGCAACTGGCAAAGGAGGGGTCACATGAGCTGTGTGGGTTAACTCTGAGTAACAGTCTTGGTTAAGACTGTGGGTAGAAAAGGTCAAGATCTGACCCACCTGTTCAGAGGATCCCTCAGCAAGCATCCATTGTTAGTGGCCTTCTAACGGCCTCCTCCTCCTAGAACTAAGCCTGGGGCCAGTAGTTTCAAGAGAGCTCCCTCAAGGGGTTGGCAGGCAAGGCTCCTTAGCTATCCCTCTCAGGACATTCTAGCAGGTGGGAGTAGGGTAGGTAAGTAAGTAGGGCCTCACCTCAGGAGCAGCAGGCAGGGCTGAAAGATGTACTTGGGTCTAGAGCTCCTAGACCCCAAGGAAAGTTCTATCCTAAGTAACCTAGATATCCCTCCTTCTGGATGAAAAGGCCAAAATTTTCCTTGTGATATGACTAAAGAGGATCCTGCATGTTTTACTTGCTGTTTATTTGGTGGGTTTCTTGTTTCTTTATCTGGGGAAAGCACCCCACCTCGTGGTAGCATTTAGGATGGGTCTCTGAGCACCACAGGTCTTTTTCTCTGCCAGGCTTACTCTGCCTGCAGTAGATATCCTTCTCCTTCTCAGCCTCCTTCCTTCTTGGTTCATGCAAGAAGGGCTGGGGAAGCCACTGCTGCCTGTGATCAAGACCCTTAGCAGGACCTAAACCTAAGGAAAGGTTACTGGGTTTACAGGATGATTTTCTGTTTCCCAGGTGCTTGCTCTTAGACCCAAGCCTTCTGGATATGCCTCAGGCAGGCCCAACTTTATATGGGAACAAAGCTGAGCTCCAGGCTAATTCTGTGTTCTGTAGGTCCCCAACAGTAGCCAGTCCAACGGGAAGATGTTCTTCAGTTCTACCAAGCTTCTTCCAGATACACATGTGCACATGAGTGTATGTGCGTGCACACACACACACACACACACACACACACACACACACACACACGGGCACACCACCCAGAAGACTGGAGCTACCTAGGAGTTACCTGGAAACTTTATGAGAACAGGGTTTGTTGTGTCTTTGCAAGAGCTAAAATCTTGACTGATTTTAGGGAGTAAGTCTCAAAAACTGCTGGTTATCACCCTCATGTGACACTTCCAATGGGTCTATCCTTCCACCGGCAAAATCCTGAACATAGGCCTGGCTCTAGAGCAACATAACAGCAAATGTGAGGAGGGATAAGTTACCACTTGCTTCTGACTGTTCTGATATGGTGCTGTTATGGTAGGGAACAAGTGCATTTATGTTATTTTTATTTGGTATGTCTGTGAGAGAGAATGCAACAGGATGCACACAAGATCAGAGGACAATTTTGGGAAATAAGTTTCACCTACCATCTTGTTGAAGGTGAAGTCTCTCTTGTCTCTGCTAAGCTGTATACTCCAGGCTAGGCTCACATGCTATCAGACAGTTCTTCTGTCTCTACCTCCCATCATACCTTATGAGTGCTGAGATTACAGATTCACACTATCACGCTTTGTTTGTTTAAAATATGGATTCCAGGAGTCAAATCCAGATGGTCACATTTGAATGGGAAGTGATTTTACCTATTGAGCCATCTCCCTGAATCATGTTGTTTTTCAAAGACAATCATTTTTTTTCAACTTTTTTAACTAGATATTTTCTTCATTTACATTTCAAATGCTATCCCGGATGTCCCCTATCCCCTACTCCCGCCCTGCTCCCCTACCCACCCACTCCTACTTCTTGGTCCTGGCATTCCCCTGTGCTGGGTCATATAAAGTTTGCAAAATCTAGGGGCCTCTCTTCCCAATGATGGCCAACTAGGCCATCTTCTGCTACATATGCATCTCTGGGGGTACTGGTTAGTTCATATTGTTGTTCCATCTATAGGGTTGCAGACCCCGTCAGCACTTTGGGGTCTTTCTCTAGCTCCTCCATTGGGGGCCCTGTGTTCCATCCAATAGCTGACTGTGAGCATCCACTTCTGTGTTTGCCAGGCACTGGCATAGCCTCACAAGAGACAACTATATCAGGGTCCCTTCAGCAAAATCTTGCTGGCATATGCAATAGTGTCTGGGTTTGGTGGCTGATGATGGGATGGATCCCCGGGTGGGGTAGTCTCTGGATAGTGCATCCTTTCATCAAAGACAATCATTTTAATCCAAAACACTTGTAAATTTGGATCATCTCCTCTACACCTCCTAAGTGTTTCAGAGCATCCATAATGAAATGCACATGTAGCCTGTGTGAGCATCCAAATAATCAAAAGAGCCCCTTTTCCTCCTTATTTGTATGTGTTTATATTTTTCTGTGAGTTTGGATGCATGTATATGCAGGGAAGCCAGAAGTCAATGTGGGTCTTAATCGCTCTCTACTTCAGATCCCCCTACTTACTAAGTAAGCACTGAGCCATTTCCCCTGCCTCCTTTCCCTCCTTTAAAAAAAAAGGCAAGAGCCATTTAACATAAAGGACACAATTTGCAGGACTGAAGAGATGGCTCTGAGGTTAAGTGCACTTGTTGCTCTTCCAGAGGACCCGAATTCAATTCCCAGCATCCACATGCCAGCTCAACAACCATCTGTAACTGCAATTCCAGGGGATCCAGTACCTACTTCTGGTTTCTGAGGGCACCAGGAATGCACTAATACATAGCCATGCATGCAGGCAAAACACCCATACACATAAAGTAATAGCATAGTTGTTTTAATTAAAGGCACAATTTTAAAGGACATTATTCAGTGACATTCAATGCTTTCACTGTGCTGCTCAGACTTCCTATCTAGTTCTTTGCCCCATAAGGAAACCCTTGAATCCACTAAGTTACTTTTTTTATATCTGGTCTCTCAGCCCAGCTTTCTGGCTATGAATTTGCCTCTTTTAGACTCATTATGCTTTATAAAGATTTGGGGATTAGTGACATTGTGATAAATTAAAGCAGCAAGAATTCTCATATTTTCTCCCTGAGTAAGAAAACAGCCACATGGGGCCACATGGAGGGGCATTTAGGGACAAGGAAACTGCTAGGAAATTTTGTGCATAACAGGAATTGGGTCAGTTCCCTGTGGGTTGGCTAGTAGGAGCCCCCTAGTTTTCTGGGATCTAGTCCCTGGTTGAGAGCCTGACTGGAAGCACATGGGAGTGAGTAGTTAGTGGCTCAAGATCCTGGGACCTTAATATATGACATAGTAGGAAAAGGGGCTTGGCAAACTGCCTACAAAAGACAAAGACTTTAGCCACAACTAAAAACTAGGTCAAAGCAGCTCTTATGAAACACCATGTTATATTATATAAATGGAATCATACAATATGTGACGTTTTGTGTCCAGGTCTGACAATATTTACTTAGCAAAATATCCTC
Organism: Mus pahari; assembly: GCF_900095145.1. NCBI lineage: Eukaryota > Metazoa > Chordata > Mammalia > Rodentia > Muridae > Mus > Mus pahari. The sequence goes on from NC_034613.1 coordinate 62,026,231, forward strand.
GGGGTTCATCCATGTTGTAATATCCATCAGAATTTCCCTCCTTTTTTTTATTTCCTTCCTTTTTATGGCCAAATAATACTTCTTTGTTTATTTATACCACATTTTGTTTATCTGTTTGTGTCTTGATGTTTAGACTGTTTCTGCCTTTTGAATAGTGTGACTGCTGTGAATGTGGGTGTATGGGTTTTTATGTAAATACCTGTTTTGTGTTTGTTTTTAAAATTATTTTGAGTTTGTATTCAGGAGTGGAATTACCTGGTCATGTGTTAAGTGTATTTAACTCATTGAGTAACCATCCAAATGGACTTGGTTTGCTTATGTTGAGGGAGAGTAGGGATTGTGTGTATGTGTGTTTCTATATGTGAGGACACATGCTTGGCAGTGCACAGGTATATGTGTGTACAAATATGTGGAGGCTAGAAGTAGAAATTAAGTGTCCACCTCAACCATTCTCCACCTTATATATGGAGAGAGAGTTTCTCATTCAAACCTAGAACTGGTCAATTGGGTAGTTATTTACACTAAGTAGTTAATGTACTTAGCTTGCTCCAAGGATCCCCTGTCTGCTTCCTTTGTATCTGGATTACACTTGGGGTTTGTTTGTTTGTTTGTTTTGAGACTTCTCTCATTTAGCCTGGAACTCACCTGGGATTACAAAAATGCACCATCAGGCCCAGCTTTTTATTTTAAAGTTTTATTTATTTTGCATGTATGTATGTTTGGCCATTGCTATGGGACTGTGGCAAAGTACACCAATATGATACAGCAGAATCACTTTCCATATCACAAAGAAGAAAGAAGAGACTAGAAGCCCACTATGCACTTTGAGAGCACACTGACAATGGCATAAAGACCTCCAGAACACAGAAAAAACTGAATGGAGATTCTAAGCTTGGAGCTCAGCTTTGTTGCAATATGGGACTGCTTGAAGCATTATCAGGAAGGCTTGGGTCTCAGGGCATGCACCTAGAAAACAGAAAATCATCCTGTAAATCCAGCAACACCTTATCCTAGGTTCTGTTAACACTTGGGATGGTTCATCTTCATTGTCAAGTGGACTGGGTTTGGAATCACCTAACAGACTTCTGGGAATATCTTTGAGAATATTTCCAGAGAGACTTAACTAAGGAGGGAGGACTCACCCTAAATAAAGGTGGCACTGTCCCATGGGCTGGAGTTGTGAACTCGATAAAAATGGAGAAGGGAGCTAGAAAGATGATTCAGAACTTAAGAGTGCTTCCTCTCTGTTCAGAGGACCCAAGGACAGTTCCCAGCACCCATATCTGGTACTTCCCAACTGCCTGTAACACCAGTCCCATGAGAATTCAAAGTCCTTTACTAACAACTGTAGGCAACTGCACTCAGGTACACATTCCCCCACATAAATACACACACACACACACACACACACACACACACACACACTCTTACACAATTTAAATTCTAAAATATATATATATTAAAGGAAAAAAGAGAAACAACTCAGCACTAGAATCCATCTGTCTCTGTGTCTTGTCTCCTGGGTATAGGCATAAGTAACCAGCTGCCTTATATACCTGCCACTATGCCTTCCCCTCTGTGATGGAGAGTATACCTTCAAGTTGTGGATGAAAATAAACTCTTAAGTTGCGCTAATCAGCTACTTTGTCACAGCAATGAAAAGAGCAACCCCTGCTGGGAATGTTTCATTCTTTGGATCATGGGCTATTTTAAACTTAGCATACCATTTTCTCAATGGTTTCAATATACAATTTTCTTTAAAAGAATGGTTTTCCTCTGTGCCTCAGTGCTGGTGACTCCCCCTGACCCATCCTCTGGTAACCACCTCACAGTCCCCATCAGCTTCAGTGACTTTGATGACTCTGCTCATCATACCAACATCTTAAGACTAAATCTCTCATCATCTATAAAAGTCTTCCTCCCAGCTTCCTTCCACATATGATACCGATTTGCAGAGACTGTGCTGGTTGCCTTGTGAAAAGTGCAGTTGGATCAGCCCATTTGTACCTCTGGCTTCATAATCCTCTTAACACTGGACATTGAGCCCAAAGGCTCAACTCAGTTCAAAGGCTACCTTAGCTTGCAGTTAGAGGGCTGAGACTATAGTACTTCTCGGCTCATCCTGGGAGCAGATCTGTCCCAGCCTCTGCTTCACATTTAACTTACAATTAACATTTTGATGTCCTGGTTTCCTCCAATCTTTTACCTAATGACTCTGTCCTGTCTTAAAAGGTCAGTTTTTCTTTTTAAAAAAATACATCCTTTTTTTCAAATTTTAGTACTCTGTGTGTGTGTGTGTGTGTGTGTGTGTGTGTGTGTGTGTGTGTGTGTGTGTGTGATGTAGGTATGTATGTGCTTAAGAATATAGGTGTCTGGCTGGAGAGATGGTTCAGAGGGTAAGGGGTTCTGAGTTTAATTCTCAGCAACCACATGGTGGCTCACAATTATCTGTAGTGAGATCTTGTGCCTCTTCTGGCTTGGAGGCATACATGCCGTAGTGGACACTATGTATAACAATGTTTTTAAGACTATACATGTCTATAAAGACCAGAGGCATCTGATCCCCTAGAGCTGGAGTTATAGATGCATGTGAGACCCCTGATACAGGTACTAGGCATTGAACTCGGGCCCTCTGGAAAAGCAGCAAATGCTCCAAACCACTGAGCCATCTCTCCATCCCTTTAAATGATCTTTTTGTCTGATTCATAGAAACTGCATCAGAAACATGACTTTATAATTGGTCAGTGTTGACTTACAGGAACTGAGGGCAATTTAAATGCCGGGTAAATTTGTTTCCTAGACTCCATTCCCTCTTTCTCTCCTGTGGTCCTATCATTGCCAAAGAAACAAGCTGTAGTCACCCACCAGGGCATAGTGAAAACTCTTTTGAACCCTTACCCTTCTCAGCGTCCTCCTGGTTTCTCTGCTATTCCACTCAGGACTTTCATGTTGTCAGTCTCAAGTCTATTAGAACAGCATTCTTGAAGCAAATGGTTCTAACTAGCTTCTACATTAATTGAAGTTCAAAAGCCTGGGGCTAAGTTAACTTTGTCTACTCTGTCACACCCTTGGCATAAGAATCAACTCCTTGCAGCCCTCATTCAGTCTCATTGCTTATGTACATTGTCTCAGTTCTTAGCAACAACAAACACCATAGGGTCCTGGGCATTTTATTGCCTGTGTTCCCTTCCCTTGCAACCACATGGCCACTCTCAGTCTGACATCACCTCTTCAGATAGAATCTACTCATCTCCTGTAGATCCCACTTCACTGTGCCTCTTTCTGCTCACTAGCAACTCTCATTCTGCAGCTGGAGGTTGAGTCCATGTGTTTGGGGTGTTTTTTTTCTAAAATGGACCTAGACACTAGAGAAAGAGTAACCATAAATGGAGCATCCATGAGTGCCTAGAAAGTGCCTTGTAGAGAGGGATAGCATGAAGGGTAGAAGAAAGAAATTAAGAAGGAAAGGAGAGGGGTTGGAGGGATGACTCACCAGTTTACAATACTTTGTTGCAGTGACCATCAAGCTGTAAGTAATGTGGTTATCAGTGGCCTAGGTGAAGCTTCCAGAGGCTGCAGGAATTGAGCCTATGACATCTGGAGAAGAGGTTGACCACTCTTCTGGAACCTCTCTCATTCACATACACACACCATAGCCTTGCCTTGCCTTGCTATTTGGCAAGAAAAATAAACCAGGTTTTGAAGCAAGCTGGGGTTGGCTTTGCAGCAGCCACAGGCTGCACCACCAGGCCAGCATGATCTTACTCTTTACATGTCTCTCAGCCTTTCAGCTGTGCTGTGGTTGGAGCCCTGACTATGGCCGCCATTCTTTTGAGGGCAAAGCCCAAGGAAAGTGGTTAGCCTCTCCCTCACTGTCTCAGAATTTGCCCTGAGCAGTTTCCAAGTGCTTCCACTGCATGAATCTTAGAGCACTCATTTCAGGAGAGATCTTTTCTGTCCCCATCCCCATGCAGCATGCTGCTTGCCTGAGTTTCCTGTGCTAGGTTTGCTACTTCTGTCTGCTCCTCTTTCCTGAGACAGGACTCTCTCTGCTGCTGAGTCTTTCCTGAGTGCTGAACTCTCCTGGGACAGAGATCCCATGTTTCATTGTTTTCATCTAGGATTAACCTGGAATTTAATTCCCTACCACATAAATGGCTTGTTTTAGGTGACAGTATCTTTTGAAGATGTGTCTGTGTACTTTACAAAGACAGAATGGAAGCTTCTGGATCTCAAACAGAGGAACCTCTACAAGCAGGTGATGCTGGTGTCATTGGGTAAGTGACACTAGTTCTGAATTTTCTTGCTTGTCAACTGCTATGAACCCAAGAATAAGTACATTTCTTTATCTTACCTATAACTTGTAGGTCAGCTGTGCTATTAAAAATAAAGTGTTCTTCTAAATAGCTTGGACTTTTAAATGTTCAGAATATAATCAATAACAACCTGTCAGACCCATTTTCCACACAAAATCATAGATTCCCAAAACATCTTTCCATTGAGAAACAAATAGCAATTACTGGAATATTTATTTGCAGCATTTAAGACTCATTTTACAGCAGATGTAGTTGACCTGCTTTGTAGAAGTTAGCAACATCTTCCACTTACACAGGCCATTAGGCCCCACTCTAAGGCCAGGCAGTGGACTTGATTTCCAAGCCTGGAGAAATCTAGGCAGGAGCTGGGCCAACTTCCTTCCAGCTGCTTCAACACTCTTCATTCTCCTATCTTTGTGTGTCTGCAAGAGACATTCCATCTTGCCAATTCCAGACAAAAAACAATATTCATTTGGCTGTATGGATGAACAGTGTCTAAGATTTGGGGCCATACTATTTGCTGGCTGGCATCTTCCTAGCTGAAATGGCATCCTGACTGCCTTTGGGATGGGGAGGTGCACTGGCTAGTCGTGTGTCAACTTGACACAGCTGGAGTTATCACAGAGAAAGGAGCCTCAGTTGGGGAAGTGCCTACATGAGATCCAGCTGTAAGGCATTTTCTCAATTAGTGATCAAGGGGGGAGGTCCCCTTGTGGGTGGTGCCATCTCTGGGCTGGTAGTCTTGGGTTTATAAGAGAGCAGGCTGAGCAAACCAGGGGAAGCAAGCCACTAAAGAACATCCCTCCATGGCCTCTGCATCAGCTCCTGCTTTCTGACCTGCTTGAGTTCCAGTCCTGACATCCTTTGGTGATCAACAGCAGTATGGAAATGTAAGCTGAATAAACCCTTTCCTCCCCAACTTGCTTCTTGGTCATGATGTTTGTGCAGGAATAGAAACCCTGACTAAGACAAATTGGTACCAGCATAGTGGGGTATTCCTGTGACAACCTGACCATGTATTGGGGAGGACTGTGGAAGGACTTTGGAACTTTGGGCTAGAAAATCCATTCGGTGTTAAGAGCTCTGTCGAATGTTGTGTAGGAGCTTGGAAGATAATGTTGAGAACAGTGCAGAAGATGGAGGCCTGGCTTGTGAAATTTCAGAGGGAAAATTAAAGATTCTTTTCAGGGCCATTGCTATTTTGGATTGATTAAGATTCTGTGGTTCTAGATAGCTGGGGTTGAAGAATCAGCTGTGATTAACAAGATACCAGAACTACTGAAGTGAAAACTTTTCCTTACTGGGACTATTGATGCTGGTTAGCTGGAGCTAAGAAATTAGCAGTGATTAAGAAGAGGCCAGCATCATTGAGGTGACATCTTCTGGGAAGTGTTTTTTTCAGAGCACAGAGGCTATGTTCCAGAGATATCCCAGGTTGTACCTTGTGCTGTGGCTGGACTTGGTAATGTATAACAGTTACCCAGGTGGTACTGCTTTTGAAGGCATGAAGGGGTAATGCAGAGCAGCTGAGGCCATGGAAGACCATTGGTGAAGGTGCAGCCTCAGTTGCAATTGATGGCCCAGGACTGAAGGGGTCACAGCAGCCTTTTGGAAATGCCAGTACCATGAGATGACCACCAAGAACAGCAGCAGCAGTGGAGTAAGGCATCTGGAGCCTAGAAGACAAAGCTGTGTGCTACAAAGAACAGGGCTGGAGAAGTGACCCAAGCCCTTGGAGGAGCCCAGAAGATCGTGAGTTGGATCCCAGACATTGGATGGTTGGAGATTGATTTTTCTTTTTGATTGTGACTGTGCCCTGATATTTTTCCCTCTTAAAGGAAGTTTTTTAGTGAAGCCCACAGTTAAGAGACTTTGAATTTTAAAGTACTTCGTATTTTAAAAGATACTGGATATTTTAAAGGGATTGAACTTTTAATATGTAAAGACTGTGGGACTTTTATAGTTATTTACATCTTGGGGATGAATAAGAACTAAGGGTTGAGGCTTACTAGTGATGTGTTTGTGTGTCAAGTTGACAAGGGGTCAATTGTACTGGCTAGTTTTGTGTCAACTTGACACAGATGGAGTTATCACAGAGAAAGGAGCTTCAGCTGGGGAAATGCCTCCATGAGATCCAACTATAAGGCATTTTCTCAATTAGTGATCAAGGGGGAGGGCCCCTTGTGGGTGGGACCATCTCTGGGCTGGTAGTCTTGTTCTATAAGAGAGCAGGCTGAGGAAGCCAGGGGAGGCAAGCCAGTCAAGAACATCTCTCCATGGCCTCTGCATCAGCTCCTGCTTTCTGACCTGCTTGAGTTCCAGTCCTGACATCCTTTGGTGATCAACAGCAGTATGGAAATGTAAGCTGAATAAACCCTTTCCTCCCCAACTTGCTTCTTGGTCATGATGTTTGTGCAGGAATAGAAACCCTGACTAAGACAGGAGGGATTTGTGAGAATGAGCATTCTTCCATTTTTTTTTCTCTCTGACTCTACAAACCACCTCTGTCATCTGACCCCTTGGGAAACTGGTTCATTCCCTGGGTTCTCTCTGATCATCAAGAGCAAGTTGTGGACACATCTTCCCAAAAGATTTTTGGAATTCTCACTTGAGTTTAGTGGAGAAACGCGCTGCCTCCGGGCACATAACTAGGGGAGATTTTCCTGGGGAGTTCTTTGTACTCTAAAGACACAGGCTGAGCTCTGTTTTAAAATTATTCTACCCTTAGCTAGAAAGGTGATAATTTTCTTCATTTCTTTGAACAGGACTTGTTTTCTCCAAGCCTAACCTGGTATCCCAGCTGGAGTGAGGGGAGAAGCCCTGGATTAGGGATGATGGAATGGAGAGTACAGCAAGATCCTGTGCTGATGAGCTAGGCACCCTCCTCAGCTAACTTGACCATCTCAGGGACATAAAGGGCTGGCCTAAGGAAGGTGATGTGGACTGAAATTTTGGGTGAGAAGTCCTCTTTAGTAAGGGTGTCAGTCTTCCCAGTGCTCCCTTCCCATGCTGTGGCTAGATGAAAAGACACTTATCTGCCCTCGTGTTACCAGTTCTGCCTACTTTCCAGCATACCCTCTTTCTGCAGTCCCTTCTGCCTGCTTGATGGTTTTTTACTCCCCAGTTTTCTGATAGGAAGATGAAAAGAGGGGAAAAATTCCACAAAGCCCAGGGAAATGACACTGTGGCTCTGTTATTACAGGGAATAGGATAAAGACCAAGACTCTGACTTCAAAACCAAAACTTTTTGGAAGAGGTCTCCTCAGAAGCACCTCGGGACCCTCATTGCAGAGACGTCCTCACGATTTCAGGCCAAATCCCATTTTAAGGTACCAATACTCCAGAATCGTGGATAAACGATATCTATGTCAGCAGTGTGCAAAATCCTTCAGCCACAGCTTCAATCTCATCAAACACCGGATTATCCACAGCAGAGAGAAATCTTATGAGTGCAGCGAGTGTGGTAAGCAGTTCCAGTGCAGCTTAGCGCTGCTGGAGCATCAGCGCATCCACAGTGGCAACAAGCCCTATGAATGTGGTGAGTGTGGCAAAACCTTCACACACAGCTCCAACCTCATCAAGCACCAGATCATCCACAGCTGTGAGATGCGGTTCGTGTGCCACGTGAGTGGTAAGGTGTTCAGGCACAGCTTTGTGCTGCTTGAGCACACGCGCATCCACAGTGGTGAGCGGCCCTTCCAGTGCATCGAATGCGGCAAGGCATTCAGCCGAAGCTCCAATCTCATCGAGCATCAGCACATCCACAGTGGCCGGAAGCCCTACATCTGCCAGGAGTGCGGGAAGGCCTTCAAGGGCATCTCGCAGCTCATCCACCACCAGCTCATCCACCGCAGCAAAAGGCCCTTCGTGTGCCATGAGTGCGGCATGGCCTTCCGAGGCCTCGCAGGGCTCAGTTAACACCAGCGGGTCCACAGCGGTGTGAGTGCAGCGAATGTGGCTGGGCCTTTGTTCTCTGGGCCAACCTCTTCAAGCACCAGGTGGTGCATGGTGGGGTGCAGCTCCAGCACCTCACTCGAGGGAAGGGATTCCAGCGCAAGCTCCTGGAGCATTGGCGGGGCCTCCATGGGCAGCGGCCCCAGGAGGCTGGAGAAGGTAGCTCTGCCGAACCCCAGCCCATCGATACCAATGAGAAGCCTCAAGTTTGTGAGCGCTGTGGCCAGGTCTTCGAGAACAAGTTGCTGTTGTGTCGACACTTGCGCATCCATGACAATGAAGATGACAAAAAAACAGAAGCCTGTTATTTCAAGCACCTCAGTTTTGGAGGATAAGTCATTGCTCAGCCAACATCTGGAAGCCCAGCCCACAGAGGAAAGCGACACCGAAAGCAGTGTAGTTTTCATGTATGCTGAGAAGCCCCACGGCCCATCTTCACCTTGAGGCCAGAAACAGGGCAGCAGCTCAGAATGGCAGGATGGCCCCTTCCCCAGTGTGAAACAGAGAAGCAATTCAGAATGACAGAGTGCCCCCCCCCCACCTTCCAGTGTAGTCTGTCCTGCTCCTTCCCTGATAGGTGGAAAAGGATACGATTGATGCCTAGAGATTATACAGCCAGGCTCCTCAAGTTGCCTAGGCATGGTTTTCCTGTGTGTGCTTCAGTGTGTGAATGCCTGTGTGAGTGGGGTCTCCAAGTGAGCAGATTTATATTATACAGAGTTGGTCTTTTCCATCCACATGAGAATTGCCTGATGTGGTTAGAAGGGAAGCAGGTAGGTCCAGCCAATTCTAGGCATAGTTACCATGAAGTTTACAGACAGATGACCCATGTCCTTTCCCTTGTTCAATGTGGGGTGGTTTCTAGGGAAAATATACTAAAGACACTTTATTCCATTAAAATTTATAAATTGAAGGGGCTCTAAAATTGACTTGATGCTTTACAGGAAGGCACAGGGAACCTGCTGTCCTGGGGCACAGGCTAGGCCATATGTGAAAGCTTGGACCCTATTATATACCCCTGCTGCTGCTTGGAGGGTACCAAACCTGTCATCTTGCAGAGAGGTTAAAGCCCAGAGCCCTGAGAGTCTCCATTTTGGGAAAGGAGCCTCTTTCTAGGTAAGACATGGCCTCTTTGTGCCACTCATACCCACTGTCTCAATACCTAAAGTTTCTCGGCTAATCCCTTTCACCAAACCCATTGTGTGCTGATGACAAGTTAGGAATTTGCACTTAGATGGCCCCTGAAATGAGTCTGGCCAGACAATTATCTTTCAGACAGATGACATTTGTTAGAATATTAAAGTTGCCATTATTTTAATATGCTTTTGTTTGCAGGTAAAAGTTGGAAAATGGAGATCTTTGTTATATGAGAGTGTTGGGGAATTGATCCTTTATAACAATTCCTCAGATAGAGGGTGTAGCTCAGAGGTGGAGTACATGCCTAGCAGACCACGGGCCCTGTGTTCCATCCCTGACTCCTGCCCAAGCCCAGACAGGAGAAAGTAGCCTTCCCAGCCCATGACTGGTGAGTATGGTGGCAAGTCTGGTCCTCCAAGTGATGATATGACCCCCCCCACACACACACACACTTGTCTTAAGCCTGGTTGACTTTAATTAGAACTAAGGGGAAGGTGTTTCATAAGAAAATCTGTAGCAGTTCTATTCTGCCTGTGTTGTCTCCAGAAACCCAGGAGATTTGTCCCTTGTTATACTCAGCCCAGCATCCTGGGTAGCAAGCTACTTTTCAGTCCTCTCATATTCAAGGAGCGAGAAAGATTTTGTCACAAAAGCTGCCCGAGAACAGGTGGGGGGTACAGGTAAAGTGGAGGCTGCCCTTGGGCACTCCAAGAGTGATGGCACCTTCCCTGCAAGGTTAATGAGGTTCAAAGACAATTGCCTCCTGCCAAGAGAGTATGGGAAGACATGGAAACTTGGGATGCTGGTTGGGGCCCTAATCACAGAATAACTTCAGATATTCTTACACAAATATGCGTACACACACACACACACACACACACACACTTTATGTATATAAAATGTTTTGTGTAAAGTTCTAGTTTATAGCTTACTCTTATCTTTGTGTCCTCCAGACTTGTCCTGTGATTGCTTTCTTTCTCATGAGGCTGCAGTTGTGTGTTGTGCTCAGCCTTGTGTCTTCACTCTAAGTCCCATGCTGAACACTAGTGAAAGAGCATTGCTCTCTTAGAGTACTGGACTTGGGCTATGTAGTGGTTGGCTTCAGTGGCTCCTGGAGGCAGTTCAAAGTATCTGCTACCTTGGTTTCCCACTAGAAAAAGAAATACTAAGAACAGTGTCTTTTAATTCCTTGGTAAAGTAACTGCTCAGACAGTCTCTCCTAGGGCTGGCACAGATACAGGAAACTAGGCCTCATGCAGTGCAGGTACCCACAGTGGGAGGTCCTGTGCAGACTGTCTTGTGTTCTTAAATATTCATTTCCATGGCTCTAGGAAGGGAATGCATGATACCTATCCTCTAAGCCTGTCACCAGCTTCTATACCCAAAGATAAATCTCCAGAAAAAGGGTCATGTGTAGTTATTTTCAGCAGAAAGTGGGGTCTGCAGGGAGAGATGTAGAACACTTGAGTAGAGTACCCTGAAATGCTTCAGGGTCCCCAGGGGTTGCTACATACATAGCAATACATCTCAGTTTTCTACTGTAGTTCCGGTTCCTAGATGTTTTCAGCAAGGCAGTTAGGAGTAGTAAGTTCTCTCAGGTATGTAAAATGAACGGAACAAGTTTCTCCTAGAATAAAGTCAAATAACCAGAGAGACACTTGTGCTTTCCCTTGTTTTGTGCCTGAAAATTGTTCCATTCCTTGTGCTAGATGGGGAATGTGGCTAAAAGTTCATTTGTGTGTCTTGAGGGGCAACTAGATTATAAACACATAAACTATCAAAAACTCCTGCTGTTTTCTAGTCCCTCCTTTTTCTGTCCTCCCTCCATACTTTACCTTCAGCCCATTTGCCTTTTAAGACTTTGGGCATTTTTCAGGTGCTGTGTGAATACCCTGGTATTGTCTCCAGGAAACTGACAGATGGTCCTTTCTGAATTTATCATGAGGTGGAAGTTTTCAACATTTTTGGTGGTTTGAAAAAAAAGACAGCTACTTGGAAAGAGTTTCCCCTGTGTGGAGAGGGACTGCTCCCAGGATTAAAGTAACAGAGAGGTAGTGGGTTCATAGTCAGAAGCAAGAGTCAACTCTGAGCTAGAAAGAACCTACAGTGATGCTAGGATTATTGGGAAGGGGTTGCAGGCTTCTCACAGGGCTCCATACTGCAACTGTGAGATCAGGCCTGTTCAACAGGTCCCTAAACAGAAAGCTCCATGAAGAGGAAACACTATGCCTATCTTCTGTTTCTGGGTTTGTTTATTTGTTTTGTTTTGTTTTTTGTTTTTGTTTTGTGCTACCAAGTTTCAGGCAGCATGGAAGCGCCCACCCTTATAGCTTTCCAAACAGGAAGTAAAATACAGGGACTTCAGGTTTGGGGGTGGAGGTGTTGCTGAAAAGTGCCTTGGTTGGGAGTGAAGAGGATATAGTGTATTGGGGAAGCCCAGAATGCACACAGGTTTCTCTAGGGCAAGAGTCTCAGAGGGCCATTGTTTCGTGAAACCATGGATGAATTGGGTCTCAGGTAAAACATGAAGGTTTTCTTTGGAGGTGTTATTTTAAGCTTGTGTGACCAGGCTGGCCTTTGACTCTTAATTCTCCTGCCTCTACCTCCTAAGTGCTGGAATTACAGGTTTGGGCCACCATGCCTGGGTTCTAAAGAGTCTTACGTTCTTATGTTGAAAGTAATATCAGTTCAAGCCCTTGCACATTTATGAGAGAAATGGTGCCTCCTTTTGTGTTCAGTAGGGCTAAGCCTGGTCCCTCTCCACCACCTAGGAATGATGAGAGCAGAAATGAAGGACTACTGTGCATCTAGAGGCTAGTGATACATTAACATTCTTTGGCAGATTGATGGGTTATACAGCTTAAAGTGTACAACTGTGGATGAGTTATGATGGGTGTCTGTGCCCTTAAGATCATCCCCACTGTTAAGTCCATGAACATTCAGCATCTTAGGCACTAACTCCTACTTTCTTCTTCTCCCTATCCCCTCCTTAAAACTACTGCTTTCTATCACTAGTGATTAATTTCTGTATAAATGGACCTCCACAGTGTGTGTCTGGCCTCTTAGTGCCATTTCTAGATGTTTCTGAGTGTTGGTGTGTATATCCTTCATATTTATCCCAGTGTATAAATGGCCTCCAATACCTGTTGATGCCTGTTAATTAATATTTATATTCTTTCCAGTTTGAGTCAAATAAAGCTGCTATGAGTATTTGTATGCACATTCCAGCATGAACGTGTTTTTGTTTAACTTGGTAAAGAACTGCCAAACTTATCCAAAGTGTATCTGTAATAGCTGTTGTATGAGAGTTCCGATTTTCTCCATGCTCACCAACAATTGTCTGTCTGTCTGTCTGTCTGTCTGTCTTAGGGTAGCCATCCTAGTGTATGGGAAGTTGTAGCTCTTCACCAACACTTGTCTGTCTGTCTGTCTGTCTGTCTGTCTGTCTGTCTATATGTCTGTCTATATGTCTTAGGGTAGCCATCCTAGTGTATGGAAAGTTGTAGCTCTTTGTGCTTTTGATTTGCATTTCCTTCATGACACTCTTTGCATGTACTTGGTCATTCACATTTCCTTTGAGAATCCTGTTGATCTCTTGCTCATTTCAATTGAATTTTGTCTTCTTACAAAGAATTAAGAGTTCTAGACATCAGTTCATCATTAAATACATTTTTAACAAATGTTTTCTTTCAAATAATATATTTAAAATTTTTAGTTTATATATTTGGGGTTGCAATGAAGAACTCTTGTCAAAAATGTCACTAAGATATTATGTTTGCCTGTAGAAATTTTTTATTACTTGGATATTTTTTGTTGATAGTCTTAGGGTTTTGTTTTCTTTGTTTAGGTTGGATTTTTATTTATTTTTCAGGTGATGTCTCCCTATGTTGCCTGGGCTTATTTTGAACTCCTGCCATTAACTCTAGAATGCTGGACTAGGCATTTGTCACCACAGTCAGCTTTGAACTGTTACTGCAGAACATGCTCCCCTCCTTCTTTCACATAGACTTAAATAACAACTTTTAAGTCAAATGGTGCTGGTACTGAAAACAAAAAGCCTAGGTAAGAGATCCAATCACTCTGGGAGCACTGTGGTCATAGAAAGTTACTAACCTGCTCCTGTTTCCTATCAAGGCAGAATTTTTTTGTGTGTGTTTCTTTTTTTTATTAGATATTTTTTTATTTACATTTCAAATGTTATCCCAAGAGTTCCCTATACCTACTCACCCACTCCCACTTCTTGGCCCTGGTGTTCCCCTGTACTGGGGCACATAAAGTTTGCAAGACCAAGGGGCCTCTCTTTCCAATGATGGCCGATTAGGCCATCTTCTGCTGCATATGCAGCTAGAGACATGAGCTCTGGGGGTACTGGATCCTGCTCCTGATGGCCCCTGGACTTAACCATAGCTTCACCCTCAATTGCTAGTTGGCTCAGTCACCACTCAGCTTCTACATTATGTGAGCCAGTGCTTTGAAGTCCCCCATAGATGAAGAGATGATAGATTCCGAGACACTGTGAGAATCCTGACTAATAAAGCCATAAAGTCATAAGCACAAGCATATATCAATTAAATTTATACTTGAAAAAACTATTTGGCATGAAGGAATACTTCAATAAGACATAACTATGATAGAGTAGCATTGACATGTAACTGGACAGATATAATAGGTAAGTAAGAACAGATAAGCAGTACAATTATTAAGCTATATTTCAGAACTATGGATAAATGTCAACACTTCTTAAGGAGACACATTTTCCAGGAAGTAGAACACTTTTCAAAGTTATTTATGAGCAGACATGTGACATACACCTGTAATCTCTGCACTAGAAAGGCTAAATCAGAAGGATTGCAAGTTTGGGGATGAAATCTGTAGTTCAAGTTAAGAGCTTAAGTTAAGAGAAGATCATAAGGATGGGCTCTAACCCTGTATGGCTGAGAAGCAATAGAAAGGGGACTTTTCAGGCAAAGATAGGCACATAGGGAGAATATCATATGAAGATGAGAGTAGAAATGAGAGTTCTACACGTACAGACAAGTTACAAAATGGCCAAGGTTGCAGAAACTACTAGGAGCCACGGAACGAGAGTGGACCAGGCTTCCTTGAAAAACTCAGAATGGACTCACTTTGATGAGAGCTTGAGCTTGGACTTCCAGCACTGAGGTAAACTTTGTTATGACAGCCCTAGAAAACATAAGATCTACTCTAAATCCTGTTTAAAGGTTATCTTGGTTCAGGAAGTAAAAGCACTTGCTACACATTCTGACTAGCTGACCCCTGAAACCTATAGAGGAAGGAAAGAATGACTCCTTGAAAGTTGTCTTCTGACTTCAACAGGAGCAATATGACATGTGCACGTTACACACACACACAAAATAAAGGAACGATTTAAAAAAAAAAAAAACTCTTCACTATTGAGAAGTCAGGACAATCTTTACAAGCATTACATTGTGAAGGAAATGAAAAGTGAAACCACGAGCTATGTCTAATACCAAGCTAACAAAGTGTCTAATAGCAAACCTTTGGGATGTGGTCTGATCCTTGAGAGAAACAATTATTTTTGAGGACCTCAGTTATCCAATAAGGAAGATGGTTTAGGAGATTAGTCTTCAACTCAGAAAATTAGAAAATAATCTAAAGTTAAATCAGAGATGGAAATAATCAAGGTTAAAAAAAAAATGAACTTAATAGCTGGGCGATGGTGGCGCACACCTTTAATCCCAGCACTTGGGAGGCAGAGGCAGGC
>NC_034613.1:62041508-62043720 GCF_900095145.1 Mus pahari
GATTTCTGAGTTCGAGGCCAGCCTGGTCTACAAAGTGAGTTCCAGGACAGCCAGGGCTACACAGAGAAACCCTGCCTTGAAAAAAGAAGAAGAGGAAGAGGAAGAAGAAGAACTTAATAAAGGAAAATAAATAAACAAACAAACTAACTAAAAGAGTAAGTCAAAGCTCTACTTTGTTTTCTTTTAAAAGGGTCAATGAGAAATATGGAGCTGGCTCAGTGGTACCGCCTGTCTCACAAACATAAGGACCTGAGTTTGTATCCCCAGTACCCAAACAAAAACTGAGCAAGTCAATATACATTTATAACCCTAGTACTGAGGAAAACAGAATTCCCAGGCTTCTCTGGCCAGCTTGTCTAGCCAATTAATGAACTCAAGTTTTAGTGAGAGAGATCCTGACTCAAAAAAATAAGGTGGAGAGTGCCCTCTGGTGTCTTCATGTACATGTGCACGCATAAACACATACACAAGCTCAAATGAAAGAGCCAATGAAACAAATAATCTCTCACAATCCTTGTTAAGATATGTGTAGGACTAAGAAAGGAGACATCAGCATAGATGCTAAGAATATAAAATAAGATTATGTTAATGAATTAAAATCCATTAAATCTGACTAAAATGATTCAAAGAAGGCATTTATGACTTTTAAGAAACAACACCTAAATGCTATTTTTGCAAATTTATGAGTGTGCAGGAAGATGCAAGGAAGAATGTGAGGGAAAGTGTGTATGAGAGAGAGACAGAGACAGAGAAAGAGAAAAATGGGAGTGTATGTATGCAGGTATGCTATGTTCTGAATCTTTGTTCCCACTGAAGTTCATGTGTTGAAACCTGATAACCAAGGTATGAGGCATGACCTTCAGGAGGGGAGTAGCCATGAGGGCAAAGTTTCTGTGAATAATAACATTAGCACTGTTAGAAGAAATCTCAAGGGCTGAGCCAGTCTCTTCCATCATGTGACAACACAGCAAGAAAGTCCCATCTATGAAAAATGAAATTCTCAGCCAACAATGACCTGCTTGCACCCTGATCTTGGATATCCAAGCACCAGAATTATTATCAATGAATTTCTGATGCTTATAAGTCATACAATCTATGGTACTATTGATATAGCAGCAACAGCAGAGTAAAAAAAGATGCAAGAAACCTTTTACATTTTTTAAAGATAAACTCTCATGTGTCCCAGGCTGGCCTTGTAGCTTAGGATGACCTTTAATTCCTGATCCTCCCATCTCTATATAGACCTTAAGTGCAGGGATTATAGGTCTACACTATAATACCTGTTTTGTTTTGTTTTGGTGCTGGGCAAGAAACCCAGATCTTTGTACATACTCTGTAAGCACTCTGCCAACTGAGTGACATCTCTAGCCCCACAAAGAATTTTAAAAGGAAAATTAAGAGACTAAGAGAAATCAAGTCCCTAATAGAAAGAGAGTGGGGAGAGGGTATGCTGGAGCTCTATAATTCATGGAACTTCAGTTTGGTAATGGAAATGAGGAAAGCAGTCCCTCAGCTTGGTAATGGAAATGAGGAAAGCAGTCCCTGCTGTCTTGCCTAGCTTCCTCACAGGCCTAGTGATACTCTATCTGCCACATCACTACTCCATGTTGCATCCAGACGGTCTCAGGCGCATACTCTATACATACTCTATACTCTATACATTGTTGAGCAGCATCCTCAGGTGCAGATGTGACATGGGTTGTACAGCCAGTCATCCTACTAGGGAACATCTACTTGGGGGCCCTTTAAGACATAAGCTGTCCTGAATGTGTTCTAAATTTCTCTTGGGAAAACATAAGGGTGAAACCTTGGATTTCATGATGGCTGCTCAGTTAACCCTTCCAGACACTTTCCAGCCAGTTTCCATTGAAGCTGCACCACCTATAGTGTCACCAAAAGCCCAGGAGCCATCCATCCTCCCTCACTGGCAACAGAACATGTGATGGTCAGTCTTTTGTTGTTTATCTAGTCATTAAATGATGTTAAATGTTTGGAAAATTTGCAAGGTAATTGTTAAATGTTAACATCTATTAGAAATTAATTTATGTAAACAAGCTAGATATGGCAACATCAGCTTATCATCTCAGCAGTTATGAGGTAGAGGCTTGAGGTCAGCCTTGGCTATATAGGGACTATAAGAGCAGTCTAGGAGCCGGGCCTGGTGGCGCAGGCCTTTAATCCCAGCACTTGGGAGGCAGAGGCAGGCGGATTT
>NC_034613.1:62043839-62050114 GCF_900095145.1 Mus pahari
AAAAAAAAAAAAAAAAAAAAAAAAAAAAAAAAAGAGCAGTCTAGGATCCATGAGACCCTGTCTCCAAAAACCAAGAGTAAATAAATAATATAAGTGAAAACTTACATAAGTTATACTTTTCTAAACAAAAAAGAAAGGAGCTATCCACATCTATCACATCTTAACTAACCACATTTTAATGTTACTGTGTATTGATGAGCATCTAGCAGACTACAGTGGAAATCAATGCTGTAGTGTGATGCCACAAATCTATTCCTGTATAACTTTGTGCATACTCTGCCATCTTCCTATTTGGCACAGTGACAGAGCTATCCCACAGAGGTCAATGGACCAGAACACAGCAGTGCTCAGTTTATTCTTCCTTTGTTGACTACCCTGACATGAGAAAATAATGGGGAACATGTTAATACTGCAGATTAAATCAGAGTGCCACCTTTATGATCACATTATTGTTGGTAGTGTGAACATGTGAGGTTTTAAGATATATCTCTGCTTATTTACTTTCAACTTATTCATTAGGAGAATGGAAATTTTGAGCTGAACAGTGCTCATCATTGGTGGGAAACACACATACACATTTACTTTCCTGGAAAGTCATGGAAGACTTGGGCATAGCACCCAAGACCATTAGACCAAGGGTTCTTGGATGGCTGATGAGAAACCTCAATCTCAGGGAGGGAAAAATACAAAACAAGACCACTGTGGAGGTGTCATAAGGTACAGAGAAGGCAGCCAGCTGATCCTGGAGTTAAGCCTTTCTAATCTGTCATTACGTAGTAGCAGGGACAGTATTCTAAGGGCACCACTTTCTTGTACAGACTACCCACATGAGCCTGGCCAGAAGGTAAAAGCCTGAGAGATACAACAAACACACAAATAAGATTTTGCCTTTCTTCTAGACACAGCCCTTTGTAACCTCCACTGCCCTCAGTCTCAGCCAGGCCATGTGATTATTCTGACACAGCTATCACCAGTGATCTGGCCTTCTTACTCTGCCTCCACACACTGAAGCCTCTCTGGTCATTTTGACCTACTTAGGGGTTCCCAAACGAGCCAGGCTGGAGGCTGGAGGCTTTGCTCATGCGAGTCACTCTGGGGTGTGGCCACCCCACCCCTTCTTTCCTGCCCCAGCATTTGGTGACACAGCTCTCACCTGGTCTGACTTACCACAAGGTAGGAGTGCCTCAGGGCGGGGCTCCACAGGCAGGTCACCAGAAACCCGAAGTGGAGCTGAAGCAGCTGGTGAGGTGTTGCCCAAATAAATCATTCTGTGAAGGATCTGAGAGCTGGCATGAGTGCCATTCTCATCTATGCCTCAGGTCAGCTTGGCACCCTAGTCTGCCTGGATGATCCCTCCTGTGGCATTCATGTGCCATGTCCACAAGTGATTAGAGATGCCTCTCTTTTCCTGGAGCCCAATTATCAATTCACTGGTGCTACTTTGCAGAGCAGGATCAGAGGAGGATGAGAGTAAAGGTTGGAGCTGGGCATTGAATAAGGAAGGCATGGACTAGCTCTCTGCAGGCTGTTACTGCTTTCAATCCCCTCTCTGGAGGATTCAGCCTGCTTATCCCAAGGGCCTAGCAGAGAGGGGCAACACTCAAGGGGACCATGAGATATACCAGAGAGATAGCCAGAGCTAAAGGTCCAGCAGTCCTACCTATCACAAGCCCCTTTTGAGAATCTTCCCCTCTACATACTCAGAGAGCTCACCACAGGATCAGGCCAGCACGGGCCCTTCATGCCTTGGTGGGATAATTTTGGGTATGGGCAGAGAGAAGTCTGGCCAGTAAATCAGCTGGTAAATAGTTGGTGATATTTATTGAGAAATGGGATGAAAGATGGAAGCCCTGAAGGAGCAACTCACAGGCTGGCCAGAAGATGCCCAACTGACAGTGGAGCACAGAGAAGGCTCTAGGATCCTATGGCCAGGTAGGTCAGGGCTGAGGAAGGTCACGAAGGTGCTACAGAGAGCAAAGACGTAGCTCAGAGCCTGGATGAATGGATGGCACCGGCATTCAGGCTTCGAGGCTTGGACTATCAGGTGGCACGTACATGGGCTCAATATGAGCCCAGCTGCGGGCCTGCTCATCTGCCCAGGCAAGAAGCTCTGGAGCACGATGCAGGAAGATCAGAAGCAGGGTGTGCACATCACCTTCTGCTGAATGGGCAGCACTGGGTTCAGCCTGGAAGTAGCGGTGGAAGAGACTGGCCAGGCTGTAGCTTTTGCGGCCTTGAGCCCTGGTGCCATGGCTGTGAGCACGGTCCAGGCCCCGCAATGCAGGCAGTGTATCCAGGCAGACAGTGTCTTGGGGCAGATGGGCACCCAGACGTTGTAGCTCAGTGCACAGCAGTGGGAAGTCATAATCGAAGCCATTGTGGGCCACAAGGCAGATGGGGCCCTCCTGGCGGCTTAGGAAGCCCTGCAATGTCCTTACCACAGCACCATTGAAACCAGCCTTCCGGCAGTGCATCAGGCTTTCGCTGCTCAAACCAGTAATCTCACTGGCCTTGGCAGTAAAGGGGCGCTCCGGGCACATGCACAGTGTGAGCTTGTCCAGAACACGGGGCAGCATCAAGGACCCAGAATCATCCCGTTCTGGGTTCTCCAGGGAAGAGCGGTGAACAGCAAAAAGGGAAATCTCTGCAATCTCAGGATCCATGTTTGGGAGCCCAGTGGCTTCCAGGTCCAGGAATACAAAGGTCTCAGCCCGTGGTGGCTCAGACATGCTGATGTTCTCACAGGAACAATGAGGCCTAAAGCTGCCAGAACAAGTGGCATAAGCCAGAGGGCTAAAGACATGAGAGCAAGGCCCTGCTACCTATAGCCATCTCAGGTCAAAGCTCTACTACACAGAACCTCACTTCCTGATGCTCCATCCCATCTCATGAGGTCTTTGGTGCTAGGAATAGTTTCTGATACATATTCATATCTAGAGACACTTTGAAGAGGACTCCATGGGGCAAGGATCAAGTAACCAGAATCTTGTTACTGCTGTCCATCCTTCCTCCTCCCTTTCCTGAGTCTCTCTCCAACCCAACCTTAGTTCTATCACCTAACCAAACAGGCACAAAAGAAAGTGCCTAGATTTTAACCCAGGGTCCTCTTCCTTTTGCTGTCAGGCTCAGATCTAGCCCATCAAAGAGGGGGACAGATACAGTCCACAACTGGTACCTTGGCCCAGCCCCTAAGTGGAAATACCTTGGCTGGGAGCCTCAGGCATTATGCCCTGCTTTCTACCTTTGGGTATCAGGCACCAGAGGAATCTGGCATAGGGACCCTGGTCTTCCCAACATTTTCTCTGCAAAACAAGTGCTGTCTCAAGCTGGCTTCTACCTGCCTCTAGGCTTGTGGCTTTATCCACCTATCCCCATCATACTGGCTTACCTGGGGCGGGCTTCAGCTGGCTTCCTGGACTGCTGGGCACCTGTCTCTGCACAGGCTGCTCCAGGCAGCCTTTAATCAGAGGACACAGCCCGCCCCCAGCCGCCAGTTGGGCAACCAGGAGGCTGGAGGCTGCAGGACCTGTGCAGCAGGCTTGCTTGCCACCCCCTCGTGAGCTTGCAGCCACCAGGACACACGCCCTATGTTTACAGACTGAGAAGTAGGCTCTGACTGCACACATGCTTCCGGTGAGTGATGAGTACCACCATGAGCCGAAGGAATGTGTCCTCACAGGCAGGAGGAAGTCAGAGTGTGGTGGAAGACTGTGGCTTCTGCTAAGCCCTACCGCCAAGTCTCATCAGATCTGGGTTGTGGTTGGCAGACCTGGACAAACCAGGTTTAATGTTTAGCCCTATGCCAGGACATATTACACACTAACAACAGGTCCTTTTCTCCAGGCCTTGGTTTCCTCTATCAGTGGGGACCTGGCTGCCCTTCGGGTTGTCATGACCTCAGGAGTCACAGAAGCACCTACTTGTGCTTTGTTTAGCCTTTGAATGGGAAGACATGCTGAGGACAAGGCCTTGGTCTTGCT
Organism: Mus pahari; assembly: GCF_900095145.1. Taxonomy (NCBI): domain Eukaryota; kingdom Metazoa; phylum Chordata; class Mammalia; order Rodentia; family Muridae; genus Mus; species Mus pahari. The sequence continues at coordinate 62,047,820 of NC_034613.1, forward strand.
TCAGTGAACAGGGAGTGTCTACTCTAGGGGTATGACATCCAAATGTTTGACACTCCTGGGTCTGACACCCAATGCGTTCCAAGCATTTATTTAGTAGACTTGTGGAGAAGGCAGGGAGGAAAGGCAGGCAAAGGGAGGCGATGAAGCAGTGAGGCCTGACCCACACAGCCCTGTGGGTATAGCTGATCCAATTCTTTCAATTTCAGAAATAAAAAGAGGTGTCTGGGAGACCTCTAGGACTCTAAGACAGTAGGTCTTAACCTTCCCAGTGCTGCAACCCTTTAATTCAGTTTTTCATGTTGTAGTGACACCCAACCATTAAATTATTTTTGTTGCTACATTGTAAGTGCAATCTTGCTGTTATTAATAGTAAATATCTGATATGCATGATGTGACTCCCTGAAGGGTAGCAACCGACCCACAGGTTAAGAACCACTACTCTAAGGTCTTTTCTGTTTCATATGAGAGACACCAGATATGACTTAGCTGCCCTTCATGGGAAGATATGAGATGTGAAAGTGACCAGAGGCTAGTAGGTTATCCATGGCCTCTCCTGAAGATCTCATTCCAGAGATTCAACAGCCTTCTAAGGATGTTGTTGATGCTGTACCTGCCCACTGCAGCCACTCCTGGGCCTTTCCATAGAGCAGTTGGATCAGCGGGACAGTAGAAAACAAGGACCTGCTTGCCCATCAACCTTTCCCAACAGTGTCTAAGCAAGAAGGGCCTAGCACCCAGCTGTCCAAAAGTACTCAGGGAGCCCAGAGGAGCAAATGTGCAGTTACAGGAGCAGGGTGGGGCAGGCAGCCACGGGTGTGATAATGCTGTGCCTGTTCCAGTGCTTGAAGGGAGGGAGGTGGCTATGACAAGCATACTACTCAAAAAGATACTTGGCCACTGTGGGAATCCCAGAGAGCAGTTTCCTGGATAACCAGCCAGGCCCTGGTAAAAAATTCCCCAGTGGGTGCTAGCACCCTAGAAACAAAGGAAGAGATAGGCTCCCAAGGACATGCCACAAGAAGCCTCTGTGGAACCCTGAAATAAGATAGGAGGTGAAAGGCACATGAGCAGGGAGAGGGGTCATGTCAGGGTACAGGGAAGACCTCCAGAACTGGATAGGTCAAAATAACTAGGCAATATCAGGAAGGAATAGAAGCAGCAGAGAGAAGAAAGGCCAAGAACCACTGTGGTAGTAGAAGACATGCCACCAAGCAAACCTAGAATAGGAAGGATGAGTACAGGAAGGGAGGTTGAGCATCCCAGGCCAAAGAAGAGTATGATATGCACAAACAAACAGTACTCCAAAGGCAACGTCTCAGAGCTTCAGTTTCTTTTATTTCTTCCCTGTCCTACCCATCTCTGCCTTCCTTTTCTGCCTCCCTCTTCCTCCTTCCCTTCAAAGTGCAAGCACCAGGCAAGTGGAAACCCATGCAGGCTATGAACAGGACTGGAACTGCCCCTCCTGACAGCTCCAGGGAGGGCTTTATACCCCCGCATTATCTTGCGCCTCTGTGAAATCTGTCAGTGAGGATCTTGTACTTCTGTGTTACTTCATCAATTCTGGCAGCTGTATAGAGAAAGAAACATGAACGTCCCAGTAAAGAGGTAGAAGTTGGCAGTCCATACAAGACCCATTCCTTCCTGCCTTCCTAACAGAGCCCCTATCCTCCCTATTCTGCTCAGGCTCTCACTAGGCATGACCAGGTGGTAGTAAGGACAACTCACACCTGGTCCTCAAGGGGCTTGGAAGCTGAGGGGAGGCAACTTCTTCCATGATCCAGAAACATTGATTAGGGAGTTGCTGACAGGGCCTCTTGGCTGGTGGTACTAGGCCAGCAGCTTGGAGTCTCTGGCTGGGTCACACTGACCATAATGCATGTCAAGGTTCAGGCCAGGCTAGGTCCCTGTCACCTCAAAGTCCAGGACTTGTTTCAATGGTGAATTATTTTAATCTGATACCAGTATGTGCACACAGTAACAAAGCCAGCAACACAGAACTATTCTAAGGCTTTTAGAGCAGTAGTTCTCAACCTTCCTAACACTGAAACCCTTTAATACAGTTCCTCTTGTTGTGGTGACCCCCAACCATAAAATTATTTTCATCGCTACTTCACAACTATAATTTTGCTACTGCTATGATTTGTAATGTAAATATGACCCCCAAAGGGGTCACAACGCACAGTTTGAGAACCACTGCTTTGGGGGACATATCCTGTAAAAGCATCCACCTCCAGGGCCCTGAGCAAACAATTACTAGATAACTAGTAACTAAATTTCTACCCAATTTAAGTTCTT